>NC_081442.1:12939855-12950640 GCF_007210705.1 Tigriopus californicus
AACTAAGTTTTCGAAAATCTACTACCTAGAAATTAGAAACTTAACAAAGTGGAATTCCATATGATCCATCAAAATTGTAGTTTTTAAATGGTTCACTTTTCACCCGTTATATCTTGTTACGAGAGAAGTTCATGTTTTGTGATATTTGAGACAAGATATAACGGATGAAACTGAAGCATTTAAACTCCAATTGTAATGGATTATATGCAATTCTGTTTCAATAACTGTCTAATTTCTAGGAAGTAACTTTTTGAAAACTTAGTTCTCATATATTTCCAGATTATCCAGATTATCACGCTACCTAGAAGACATATTTAGGAAATGTTTGGGCACATTATCCATCCCTGTTTTCATGCATTTATATGATATTCATGATATCTTTTAAGGTTTCGCATCAGCAATGACAATCTGGCCCGCTTCATTCTGATGGTTCGTCGAGGTTATCGTGACCCGCCCTATCACAATTGGATGCACGCCTTCTCTGTGGCTCATTTCTGCTTCCTTCTGGTTCAAAATCTAAGATTGGCCGAACAAAAACTGATCAGGTGGGACATCGAGGAACGTTTTTGACGCATAATATGGTCTGTACTGAGTACCAGATGCCAAGAACTTTTGGGAGTCTTTATTGCCCGACTGGTCAGGGCTGCCAAACGACATGTTCTACGAGTCATTAATTCTTATTTTCCCATTCACACTGACCTATTTCTGAACTTGGGGAAACTTGGGCGTTCCAATTTCGAAGCGCCTAATCCTTCGGCCTTAACACGGTAACGAGTTGGAAAAGACAGACCCTCGAGATCAATATTTGATATCGGGTTCAAACCCGAGTACTTCTTTCTCTACATGATATCGGTTCCCCCAAGAGTTGATCTCATTTCTGAATATATTACTGACTCTCTAAGGCTCGAAAGATGAGCGAGTGTAGGCTTAGGCATAGATTTTGCATTTTCATTAATCTTCAGCTTCATTCTGATGTGCCGGTCTATTGTTCCGTTAAAGTGGATTTTTGGGGGCATACAATGGTCAAACGTGAGTTTGAAAGGTTCCCTGGATCTGGAAAATGTGATCCATTTCTTTCAGCGACCTCGAGTGCCTTGCCCTATTCATGGCTTGTCTTTGTCACGACCTCGATCATCGTGGAACCAATAACAATTTCCAAGTCACTTCCAATTCGGTCTTGGCTGCTCTGTACTCCTCCGAAGGGAGCGTCATGGAGCGCCACCATTTTGCCCAAGCCATGTGCATTCTCAACACTGAAGGTTGCAACATCTTGGAATCCTTGAACCAAAAGGAGTACATGCAATGTCTGGACCTGCTCCGGGATATCATTCTGGGTGAGCTTTTTACGACTTCCTCGGCTAAATATAAAGAAGGACCCCATTTGGAGATAGAGTTAGTTCTGTTCCTACCACGGCGAGCAAGGACGAGGGGTAGACTAAAAATAGAACTTTGGGGGAGCTCAAGAGGCACATTTGTTTGGATTGTATCCGTTGTTGGAAAAAATGTATATAGTAGACTCTCACAAAGACCGCCCAACTTACTGCGGAACCGGGATTAAGTATCGACATTTGTTTGCTTTGCAGCTCAGGGCCAAAACTGGCCGCACTCTAACCAGTAAAGTATGAGTAGTAGATTTATTGAAGCTCGATCTCGGACCCAATTTTTGAGCTGGAACAAGTCTTTCAGTTTCGGCTATAATGGATGATTATATTTTTAGATATCTTGGCTCACTGGTATTTTTTTTGCCTTTTCAATAGAAGCATAACTTCGTCAGTAAGTTTTAAGGCTTCCCCTGATATTGGAACCAAGTTTCAGTGCTTGGTCCCATCCATCCGAGAGAACTCTCTAAATGGCTTTTGTTTGACTTGCTGCGAACAATGGAACAATAGGGACCCAAGAGAGACAAGTAGACAAATGAGTTGGAGAGCGAGAAGCGATCATAAATGGACTTGAGTTCCACCAGAGATCTGAAGACCTTTTTCGAATCTTTCAGCGACGGATTTAGCCCAACATCTTCGAATTAAGAATGAGCTCAAGGTTATGGTTTCCCAAGGCTACAATCCCCATCAGGAACGACATCACGAATTGCTCTTATCTCTTTTGATGACGGCGTGTGATTTGTCGGACCAAGCCAAGGATTGGCCCAACTCCAAAAACATTGCTGTAAGCCAACCAACATGGTGGAAATTATGCCCAAAGCTGGTCCCCATTCCTTCCATGGATCTGTTCCCATGTGCTATTTCTCTCTTCTCCAGGAATGCGTCTACTCGGAGTTTTTCTCTCAAGGAGACCTTGAAAAGGCCATGGGCAATAAACCTCAGGAAATGATGGACCGTGATAGAGCGTACATTCCAACGTTGCAAATCGAATTCTTGGACCACATCGCCCTACCTGTTTACCAGTGAGTTATCCCATCTAGGAGAATTAAGAGACAAACTTAGTAAGGTGTTTCAAGTTTCAAACTGAAACGTGAAGGATTTTAAACAAAACGTAATGAAATTTAAAGTGAGGCAAATTTCAATTCATGATTTGTTCCCAAATCGAAAGGCTGTAAGTTTGAAGGTTTCAGAGTCTTTTATATACCATGGAGCGTTTAAGAAGACAAGACTTATTGAAAAAATAGCTTAATAAAAAGTATAATTCAAGACACAAGTGAACACTTGAGCAAATGCAATTTTGATTCGTAAATATTTTTTTCATATCTTACCAGGAAAATCTGTCGAAAGATTCTCCTTCTTTTTGGGGAACTTCCTTTTTGCTTCTGGGAATGACATTTCTGGCTCTTCAAGACGAAAATTTTATCTTTACTTACATTCCGAAAATTCCGAAAAAGTTTTAGTTTGCGTATTTAACTAACCCTTGAATCAGGAATATTGATCAAAAACTTGCCAAAGTCTAACTACGGTCACTACAATTAGCCGTAAAGTATGCTTTGGGACAAATATCATGAATGTTTTTGAAAACGTGCCATATCCGATTCTTATCGCACTTTCGTTGAATAAGGTAAACTGAAAAGCGTGAAGTTGAATTAACTCTCAACTTAAACTTTCCAAGATAAAACTGACCTGTCGTTCGAAGGGACATAAATGATTTCAAGAATGTCTAGCAAGCCTCAATTGAAGAAATCAATTGAAACCGTTCTTCTCATTTCGGCTCACTTTAGAGTTATGGTCAAACTTTGACAAAAAATGTTGTTCGAATGTCGGGCAGAAATTCGAGAGAGTTGCACACAGCGTTTTTCTTCCCAATGCCTTGGTTCAACACTTTCGAGCAATCCAACCCGTCAAATTTCTGCTCCAAGGGAAAACAACATATTTTGTCAGAGTATGGCTTATGAGCAACATGTCCAGCCCTTTCAAATTTTTCGTGATTTTCATATTTTTTCTGGACTTTCTCACCGCTTCTGGCAATGGTAATTCGATAATTGTCATTTCTATTCCCTAGTCCATACAACCCACTTTTATCGTTTCACCAACCAATATCAAGATAATGGCCTGGTGAAACCTCAAAACGCTAACATTGACGCGTTAGATTAATATCTCAAGAAAAACAATTCGTACCTAAACTCATAGGCTTTTGCTCTTCCTGAATTATCTTTTGGAAATGTGTGGTCCAAACCATCTCGCTTCCCTTTGTTTCAGCGACCTCAAATCTTTGTTCCCCGAGGCCAGTTTACCGTACAAATCGGTCTCCACTAACCGTGTATGTTGGGGTCGTGCTCACGAGCTTCTGCAGAAACGCGGCCATATTGGAATAACGGGCAACGTCAAAGACATCTTCAGAGACAAAAGCATGGACAAAGAAATCCACGAATTGGCCAATTCATTGGAATAAAAGCCCCCACGTGTCCGAGGATTGGAAGATGTTGGGCTTGTACCGTAAACCCGTCTGTTTGAGAGATTGCAAGTGACTCTAAATGTGCAATGAGAAAGTATTTATTTTCATGGAAAATATATCAAGAATACCACGCGCCATGCTCGCAAGTATATTCGTTCTCAACTACGCAACCTCATCAAGATCAAATGGAACGAAACATTACCTCGTTTCATTTTGTTGTTCCTCACCTCAATTGGTTGTAAAATGATGCTTTTTCCAACACTATATTTTGTGCAAATGATCATCTCATTGAAGGTTTTGATGCATTTCAGTCATCACATGTTCCAATCATCTTTGAGGCTGAACCAAATAGGTCATGGTTCTCAACGACCACATTATTTTGTTTCGTCTTCATATAACAGGGACTTGAAAGAAGAATCCAATAACACATTAAATATGTCTAAGTTCGACTTGTTCCAACGTAAAAGAAAGAGGAGACACACGATGGACCCTTTCCATGGTTGGATCCAATTCATTCGAAAGGGAGGAGGGCGAGTTAGTTGCTGCTGAGGAGCACTCACACATTAGTATTACGTCAGTGGGCCTCGAACTTTCTATTCCGACCAGACACTGTCAAAAAACTTGTAACCATTTGAATATGAATATTTTAAAGAAGAGTATCGATTTCAACATCCTTGTGGATATGTTGCTTTATTTCATGGTAGACGTTAGTTTTTAAATGCAGTTAAATGGGTAAAATAGGTTTAAATATTTGAAAGTGAATTGGCACGCCTCAATTGAATTGGTTCGTTTCCATCATCCCACTACTCACACATTGGAAGTGTTCCATGGAGACCGGATATAACAGATTATCGAGCACTAGATGAAAAAATTATAGCCTTTAAGTTACACATTATACAAATTCATGGTTCAATATGGTTGCAGTTATGTTCCCATACGGTAGATTTAAATGCTGGCCTTATGTGACCCCAAAAAGTGGTTGTTTTTGACAATAAGAATTATCTTTAATTCTACCTTGACAGCGCATTCATTGATGCATGCACGTATTCATAGAAAAAGGTGTTGCTCGAGAAATAAGGGGGTTGTTGGGTATGGAAACCGCTGGTTTTCTTGATTGCTTTGCATGCTTGGCACACGCCTTGGAAGCGTGGAACCAGCCAACTAGACTGCCAACGTCGACGTTTCCTTCCGTTTTAGTAGATTGGATACCTTGCGAGGAGAAGCACCTTGCATGTGAGGTTCATTGTCCCAAATGTAATGTAGGTAAAAACGAGTAGATTTAACACAGAGATCGTGTTAAAGTAATGTGCTGAACACAAGGATGAGTGAGGCAGTTAAAAGTCGCACAGCGCCTAAAGACAACTTGGACAAAGTGGGGAAGGATCATGCAACCAGAGGGGGAGCCGAATACCTGCAAGATGTTCTTGGTGACGTGTTAGCTGGTGCTCTGTCCTCGGTGGCACGGGAACGGCCACCTGATCCAATCCAATTTGTGGCCAATTACTTGTACAAGGTTCGACAAGAACAACTACATGCCGACGAGGGCGAAAGGCAAAGCGAGGATGAAGACAGTGGGCATTTTGAAGATCAAGAAGCTCCTTCAAATAAGAGCTCCTCAACGGGTTCCACTTTGGAGTTAGGAGGAAGAGGGTGGAAGTCGGTCAAATCTTCAGGGGCTCAGGCTAGATCCGTTCATTCCAAGCACAGTCAACTCACCAAGGGACCATCCACGTCGTCCTCAACAGAGGGTGCTCCTTATTCACGCCATCACCACCATCGGCGGCATCATCACACCCGCCAAAGGTCAAGACGTAGACGCACAGCGCAAAGCGAGCCCGCTCACTCTGTTACCTCTCCTGCGTCTTTAACCTACAACCCCAAGAAGCGGGACGAGAGCGGACCGCGCTCGCGTAGCCTGACCGGCCCACGCATTTATGAAAAGAATGACCCTCGTCGGATGTACAGTAAAAAGGTGCCCATTGCTGCGCTTGAAGGAGCGGAATATCGCAAACGCCGCGGTCTGCGCCTGCCTCCAATGATAGACTCTCCAACGGTCAACTCAGAAATTGAGGACGTCAATTATGACATCAAAGGCAAGGCCAAGCCTAAACAACTCCAGCCCATGGATTACATGGACCGTTTTGATTGGCAGCGTCACTTGAAAAAGAACAAAAAACTCATGAAAGAGAATCGAATCATCAACAACATGATCTAGGCCCTTGTAGCAGGCCTCGCCAGAGGCAAATGCAATAACAACTTGACTCGCTCCATGTTGCGCTGTGCCTTACCACATCATGGTGGTCAATAATTCATTATCATTTGCGGATTCGNCACCTTGCATGTGAGGTTCATTGTCCCAAATGTAATGTAGGTAAAAACGAGTAGATTTAACACAGAGATCGTGTTAAAGTAATGTGCTGAACACAAGGATGAGTGAGGCAGTTAAAAGTCGCACAGCGCCTAAAGACAACTTGGACAAAGTGGGGAAGGATCATGCAACCAGAGGGGGAGCCGAATACCTGCAAGATGTTCTTGGTGACGTGTTAGCTGGTGCTCTGTCCTCGGTGGCACGGGAACGGCCACCTGATCCAATCCAATTTGTGGCCAATTACTTGTACAAGGTTCGACAAGAACAACTACATGCCGACGAGGGCGAAAGGCAAAGCGAGGATGAAGACAGTGGGCATTTTGAAGATCAAGAAGCTCCTTCAAATAAGAGCTCCTCAACGGGTTCCACTTTGGAGTTAGGAGGAAGAGGGTGGAAGTCGGTCAAATCTTCAGGGGCTCAGGCTAGATCCGTTCATTCCAAGCACAGTCAACTCACCAAGGGACCATCCACGTCGTCCTCAACAGAGGGTGCTCCTTATTCACGCCATCACCACCATCGGCGGCATCATCACACCCGCCAAAGGTCAAGACGTAGACGCACAGCGCAAAGCGAGCCCGCTCACTCTGTTACCTCTCCTGCGTCTTTAACCTACAACCCCAAGAAGCGGGACGAGAGCGGACCGCGCTCGCGTAGCCTGACCGGCCCACGCATTTATGAAAAGAATGACCCTCGTCGGATGTACAGTAAAAAGGTGCCCATTGCTGCGCTTGAAGGAGCGGAATATCGCAAACGCCGCGGTCTGCGCCTGCCTCCAATGATAGACTCTCCAACGGTCAACTCAGAAATTGAGGACGTCAATTATGACATCAAAGGCAAGGCCAAGCCTAAACAACTCCAGCCCATGGATTACATGGACCGTTTTGATTGGCAGCGTCACTTGAAAAAGAACAAAAAACTCATGAAAGAGAATCGAATCATCAACAACATGATCTAGGCCCTTGTAGCAGGCCTCGCCAGAGGCAAATGCAATAACAACTTGACTCGCTCCATGTTGCGCTGTGCCTTACCACATCATGGTGGTCAATAATTCATTATCATTTGCGGATTCACTTTTTTCTACTTCCCAAAACTCGATTTCAGACGCACTCAAGCTCCAACTACTGAATACAAGAGGTGGAACAAAAGGGAACGCCGCAGAGTCTTTATGGTGCTAGACGGCACAAAATTTGGTGAATATATGTGACAGGGAGACTACTGTTCCGAACAACTAAATAATGCACACCAATATTGGAGCCGGGCGAGAGGAAGGTCCATTGGAGCAATGGAAACTGGTGGCTTTAATTGCAACTTAGTCTTCAAAAATTTAAATGACTTTTGGGTCGACCCCAACCCATGCTCCTCTCAGTGAACAGTTTTACGATTAAAGAGGGATCTTGACATTCTACGATAACATAAGCATAACATGGTTCCATTGTGTTTAGTCGAAAGAAGTAAATCTCTATATTTTAATACTTCCGAGGTTATTCTTTCTTATCCTCCTCAAAAACGACTGGGTTTACGTTTCGTGTTTCATTGTTGCCGAATAACCTAACATGCCATTTCTCAAGGGCTTTTCATTGAACACGATTAAGTATTCCATTAGGAAAGATCGGTTGAGAAAAGAGAGAACGAATAAGTATAGCCTAGAAGGTCAGACCATACCCGAACGTCTTTTACTCTTTTGCAATCTCAAAAGGGAAAATCAAACAGTCTGTATGGCCCTTTGAGGTCGATCGTAAAGCCATTAGCGAAGACGAGGATTTGGCTAACATGCCTGAAGATCAGGTCTGAATCGTGCTTTCAATTCCAAAGAGTTTAGTAGTAACAGCTCTTTGCTCTAAAAAGGGGTATGTTGAAATTGGCGGGGCTAGTAAAACTGGGCTTGTACAGTAATAACAAATTAATCTCCCTTAAAGCCCAGTTCTTGGTATTGATGGAGTGACATCTCAGTTTCTGATGAGATGCTCACTGGTTCTTACTCCTGCTTTCTCGTACTTGATGCAGTGCATCTTGGATCAGGGCAAATTTCCCTCTTCTCTGAAGTTAGCTTATGTTGTTCCAATTTTTAAAGGGGGAGATAAGTCTCTCCTCCCCAGTAACTATAGATCAATTTTTCTCACTTCGAATATTGCGAAGGTGTTGGAGAAGACCACGAAGTTCAACTTTGTAGAATTTCCTGAAGTCCTTGAAGTCCTTCCTCCTAGTTGGCATGGGTTCCGAGCACGTTTTAGCACGGTTACCCAACTGATTGAGTATTTAGGGCAGGTCATTGAGGGACTAGAGAGTCATGAGTAGGGCCGGCCAAAACTTGCAGATAAATATGGCATTGTTTGACATCAAATTTGTATTAAAAAACCAACCGAATGTGCACAATATTTGCAAATATCCTTTCCAAAACATAAGCATCAGCTCGTTCTAGAGGTCTGTAAGGGCTATTTTTGCCTTCCATATCAGACGATATGTACCTGAAAAGGAAAATTGTATCATTATATCTTCTAGCACCTGCATTTGAAGGTGCTCTCCTTAGGTAGCAGTGTTTTGCCTTGTCCATGGCGCGTCTTGCCCTGATCAGTAAGGCTCGAAAAAAAATTTATTTTTGAGGGCCAAATAAAGACTAAAAATATTTATGAAAGCACGGAATAACTTTTTCCATGGGAAGAAAAACTCTCAAACGCAAAAATATAAGCCTGTTTACAAGCAAAAAAGACAAAACAACCAAAGGTTTCAATACCTTCCTATTTATAATCTTAAAAATCAAAAGCCTCCAAAGTTGTCTCCTAACTTAGACCCCCAAATTAATACGCTAAACCATGCAGGTTTCTAGATCAAATTTGGTTCCTCTGGGTGAAGAGACTTTTAAAATGCAAATATTTTTATATTTGCTCTTTTGGGTGTAAAGTGTTGAGATTCTGGTTGCATTTTCAGGAAAAGCTTGAGCTTTTGCCAACAAGACAAACAGGAATAATGTGAGGATTAGAAAGCAACTACTTTATTGCGACAATTCCTTTTGATGTCTCTTTCATGAAGTCAATGGATTCGATGAGACAAATCCCAACTTGGTAATTATTTTTCTATAAGTCTTAGTTTGTCAAAGGTTAGAAGAAGTTTGTTCATAAACAAGTTTGCCTCGAACAGTCCAGCTTTTAAAAGAATTGTAGCACTATGCTTGCTGTTCAAAAAATTCTGCAAACACATTTGTACATTAAACGACAAAGTAGAGCTTGTTTTATTTCTCGACCTTCAAATGGCCTTCGACTACGCTGATCATGGTATAATGATCAGAAATCTGGTGTACTATGGATTCTGAACTAGATCTGTAGCGCGGTTCAAAGATTAACTTTCCGAGAGGTTCCAGTACGCTGAGGTGAGCAATGTCAGGTCTTTGAAACTGAAAGTAAATTGCGGGGTTGCCCAAGGTAGCATCTTTGGATCTTTTTTATGTCTGACCCATATAAACGAAATGCCTCAGACCAACAATTATAAATGCATGATGTTTGCTGCTGATTCAAAGCATGAGTGTTTTGAAGGTCAGCCTGCTAAACTAGAGAGGAAAAATTATGAACTAAAACGTCTTTTTTTGCAATGCCTGTAGATGAATAGATTAAATATAAACAGCTTTGAAATAGAATTTGTCATAATTTATTCACAAAGTTTGTCCGTTTAATATCGCTACAAATAGAAGTCGTTTAGCGGAGGTGGGCATGGGCACATTAAACGAAAAGTCAAAACTCTTTTTTTTATTCAACTCGATAGCAAACCTTACTGGCATTTTCACATAAGAGAGGAAGGAAACAAGCTGTAAGTAGCTTTGTATTAAAAAGGAAGTCCCAAAAAGTAATATGTTTCAGGCAAAAGCTTTTTGTGTCGATTACTGTGTAAGTAAATTATGGACTGTTGCATGGCTGAGTGGTGGTAAATGACTAGATGTTTATTGTACAGAGATGCGAGTTTATATACAGGAAAAGGGAAACTATGGAGAGCAATGAGAGAAGGTGTAGAGTGAGCATAAAGGAAAACTATTGGTGACTAGACAAGGAATACAACATCTCCCTTCTCGGGGGAGGACTGGGGAGCCAGTACGGCAACAGTTTACTAGTTACAAATATGACTAGAAGGATTAACATGACTAGACATCCTTGGGGTGGCTTTCATCCGTTGTGGCGGCCTTCATCCATTGATGCGGGTTTTCATCCAGGAAAAGGGCAATCTTGGAGAGCAATGAGAGAAGGTGTAGAGTGAGCATAAAGGAAAACTATTGGCGACCAGACAAGGAATACAACATCTCCCTTCTCGGGGGAGGACTGGGGAGCCAGTACGGCAACAGTTTACTAGTTACAAATATGACTAGAAGGATTAACATGACTAGACATCCTTGGGGTGGCTTTCATCCGTTGTGGCGGCCTTCATCCATTGTGGCGGCTTTCATCCATTGTGGCGGCTTTCATCCGTTGTGGCGGTTTCATCCGTTGTGGCGGTTTCATCCGTTGTGGCGGCTTTCATCCGTTGTGGGTATCGCCCAACCATCGTGGGTATCGCCCAACCATCGTGGGTATCGCCTAACCATCGTGGGTATCGCCCGA
>NC_081442.1:12950676-12950940 GCF_007210705.1 Tigriopus californicus
GCAACCCACTGCGCCATGTTGCATGGCTGAGTGGTGGTAAATGACTAGATGTTTATTGTACAGAGATGCGAGTATATATACAGGAAAATCTCTTGGCCAGGTCTTAGTGAAAATATGTTACTGGTTACCCAAAACCTAAAGGATAAAATGTTTATGAAACGGCCAATGCATTAATATGTAAACCCTCCCATTAGCTGCTGACAAAATCTGATCATGATCAAAATATCATCATTTTTATCATCAAAAATCATCAATATCAACAAC
>NC_081442.1:12950976-12957923 GCF_007210705.1 Tigriopus californicus
GACAAAATCTGATCATGATCAAAATATCATCATTTTTATCATCAAAAATCATCAATATCAACAACTGTGAACGTTAACTTAATCATTGGAACAATCAAATTGTCTGACATGATATGTTTTAAAGTTAAAATAAGAGTCGAATCTTGCTGAAAACACTTGTCAAGCAAATAAAGACAGATTAATCCATCATTTTGTGAAGACGCTGATCATGGCAAAGCATGAATGATTTGTTAAAATATTGGTGAATTTATTCAGAAATCAGGGATTAGCAGTTCACAACTTTTTTGTTCTAATCCATCCAATTAACATTTTCCCGAAATATTTATTTTTTTTTGTTGAAGTTTTAAGCATCAAATCCAAACACAGCAAATTCATTGAAATTTATATATTCGCTCTCCCTTGTGTGGACAACTGAGACTATTTGGCCTTTGGTTGGCTTATCGCATGCCACTCCACTCAATTGGTTATCTTTCTGCCCAAACAGATACTTGCCACATAAAGTCCTGCCCGTAGCATCGAAAGCCATGCCACTCAGGGGCTCCGCACCACCAATCCATATTATCAGTAAATGATTGCGAGATGAATAGCTTGGCCGACCCAAGAACAAAAAGTTCGTTATAGTGAAGTTTTTTCCAAGGTTGATAGAAATCCACTCTCCACCGGACGTAATGCGCCTAGAGAGCCAAAACATTCCGGGGGTTGAAACATTTCCATCTACGACACTTTGAGCGTTCAGTAAAGAAGAGTGATCAGAACTGGAAACCGCTCTTTTCTGGGTGGCCAAGTTACCACCCATGTATTGACAATAGTACTTGGAGGCGGTTTCCTCTAATGCCACAGACTCGTACTTGTTAGTGACTGGATTGATTTTGACCCATTGAGTGTCTGCATCAAAAACCCAGTTGGAACATCTGGAACACTTCGTAAGGTCATCGACCTCTTTCCATTCTGTTTGCCCCAAAGTTCAAACCAAGTGCTTGGAGCTTTGTTGGTATGTAGTTTCGTAAGCCAAAGAGATGAAACGGGGAGTTATGGGATCTTGGGACAAAATGGACATTTGTTCCGTAAACTCAGTTGATACTTCCATGGGTAGAATCCCTCCTTGAGTCAAGCATACCAACATGGCTTGATCATAGGTACTTATAAGA
Organism: Tigriopus californicus; assembly: GCF_007210705.1. Lineage (NCBI taxonomy): Eukaryota > Metazoa > Arthropoda > Copepoda > Harpacticoida > Harpacticidae > Tigriopus > Tigriopus californicus. The sequence continues at coordinate 12,952,125 of NC_081442.1, forward strand.
TTGATCTCTTTGAAGAATATTCTGTTGGTTCCAACGATGATTGATCGGTTGAATCCAGCCTCTAATGCTTTTTGGCCAATAACCTCCGAAGAGGCCAAGTCTTGAGCAAATGCAACCTCTCTGGATCGAACTAGATTTCTCTGCTTGACCCCAAGAGGAAAAGAAGTCTTTTGGTATCCAGGATTGACTTCCAAATTGGTGAGAAGAATGCATATCGGATCGTAAGGACCTTCAGAGAAATAGTAGCCGTAGACTTGGGAGTGAGTATGACAAAAAAGTGCACACATCGTTTCCGTGGATGCGTTTCCACTCACTTTCGATGGCAAAGAAAGCACCAATGGACAAAAAGGGAAGGAAATCCAAGCCCATATTGTCAAAGAATAAGTGGTCATATCTCTTGCCTGTTTTGGCTCAATTCGATTTCAGTTGTTCTTTCGGCAAGCTGTGGCCATCAACTGATGTGATTTCACAACGGAAACTTGCTGTAGACGTGTGGAACACGTTCAATCTGACATTGATTATCCGAAGTGACCTATACGCTGAATGCCCATCTTTTCTTCTTCTTTTTTATTTGTTGACTTCCTTACCGCTATTGGGAATGAAGTTCCCGGCAGTTCAAGACGAAAAACGTAGCACGATTCATTTTATTTAACTTTATTTTCATATATTATTTGAACGACCACGAAATTCTAGAAATAATAAGATATGAGCTTCCCACCAAATGCTCTTGGACAAAGCAACTCTGAGCAGCTTTTCGAATTGACGTAATGGAAAAAGACATGTAAAACTCGTCAATAAAAAAGCAATTCATTTCATATTATTCGCTTGCCAAGTGTTTCGTTCGCAGGCCCCCATCTCTAGAAGTCCGCAAAATGAACAACGAATTGCGAGTTAGCGGATCTAGCTAGCCCTTGAATACATGGTTGATCAGGAATTTTAGCCAAAAACTTGTCCAAGTCTGACTTAAATCCTACTACTGGATCAACACCTACGTATTCAATCACTACGAATATTTGAGGGCAGCAAATTGAACAATGAACGAGCACGAGAAAGAAGAGACTTGGACTTCATTGTTCCTACTAGCCTGGATTCTCGAGGGCTTGAAGGTGCTCTCAAAACGCACATAAAAACTCAGCCTCAGTGAACCTCAGCCTCATTGCAATTGACCCTAAAAACCTGGGTTGGGACAAAGCTCATGAATGCGTTTGAAAACGTAAAATATCAGATACCTTTCCTACCTCCTCTGAAAACTGTACATACAGTCCCAACCTTTCAAGCCTCTCCCAATACGAGAACTCGCTCATAGCTTTGATGTTCCTGGTAAAATATCTTTGGACCTTTTCGACCTTTTCAAACTTTCTGAACTAATTGGAGCCTTCAATTGGATATGCTCATAGAAATTTCCATTATCTTCGAGGGCTACACCTAAATCCTTCATGGATGAGACCTGTTGAATGCCCTTACCTTCATCATTGGAGACCAAATTGGCGAGGCATATTCAAGATGTGGCTGGACAACCGGCTTGTACAGAGTTAGCATCGTGATACTATCTCTGGACTTCTGGAAGGTCATTGAAATTCCATTCAACTCCATATTACTCTTAGGAACCCAAATTAAGGCGGAGACTCTTACAAATATTACTACACTTAGCTTCTAAAGTGGAGTAATATAGATGATGTAGGGGAGAGGACAAATAATGGAGCCCTGACGAATACCTGACTTGATGTCCTTTGTGTCACTAAGGGACCCCTCAGCCTTAACTAATCGCTTCTTAACGCAAACGAAACTTCTTAAACAATTGAAAACCTTGCCTTGGATCCCAAGCTCATGGAGCTTGTTGACTATCTTCGAAGTGCGAGAAATAGGCCTATAATTACTGGGGCTCGACTTGTCTCCCCTTTAAAAATTGAACAACCAGAGCTAACTTCAGGGAAAGGGAAAGTTGCCCCTGGTCCAAGGTGCAACGCATCAAGTACGAGAAAACAGGAGCAAGAAACAAGTGAGTATCTCACCAGAAACTGTGATGTCACACGATCAGGGTCAGGAGAGCTCGAGAGTCTCAACTACTTGATGGCCTCCAAAGCATCTTGATCTGTGATTACAAGATTATTAATAGCTCATTACATTAGAAATCAGAAATCGCGTTGCTGAATTCATTTTATTTACCTCAAAATGCAGTACTTTAGTCTTAACCTTTTTTGCTTTTCTAGTGTTTACCTTTGAAGTTAAGAAATGTTAATCCATCTTGCAAAAGGGTTTCCTCATTTCAAAGTTTTCTTCCCTTTGCCTTTGATTTTCAATAAAACGATAAAAAACCTTCCAAACGTGGGGCGAATGTTTTTTTACGATAAAATCACTCATTTATTCTATTAAATTAATGTATTGTGAAAAACTGATTTACTCAGAAAATGATACCATCTATGTATATTGGATGGGCTAGTCACATTTTCATAGCGACCAATATCAAATATTGCAATAAGACGTTAGCTTATTGATTTCAAGCTACGAGAAATTTTACGGCTCTCCCACATCTCCCTCTATGTTAAACAGTCGAAGATGTTAAGTATATCCCGAAAACTATTCATGTCCATTATGTATCAGGGAAACGGGCCTTCTACCCTTTCTATAGATTTTAGAAGGCCAAACTGAGGAGGTGTCTGATGATGCACTTCGCTTACTTTACAAGGTATCAACCAATGCAGTCAAACAAGCCATCAACACATCGGCTCCCCGATGAATTTGTTGCTTCTTTGATTCATATTTGTTATTACTGAGTAGATAGGTCCCAGGTCTTTTTCTCTCACTTAATTTTAACAATTCTGTTAATAATTGACTTCTTGTTTGCTTGGGGAGGGTAAGCTCTGGACGATCTTTGGAGCGTGTTCTTTTCACCCACATGAACCTCCATTCGTGCGGTTGTAAGTGGATGATTTAACCAGTCTTTTTCGCAGTGCCAAGCCAGTAGAGCAGTCGAACGCATTGCAATAACGTCTATAGAATCCTGGTTTGCTTTCTGTAGAAGCTCTTTACATTCCACGTGTTTTCTTGTTGTATATTCAGGGCAGCTTTCATGGCTGCGGATTGCAGAGAATTTATTTTCTCAAGACTGGATCATTCGAGTCGAGTGTGTCTGAAATGACCTCAAATCCGTATCTGAGTTTTAATGTAAAAGGGGTTCAATCATTTCCCTCGACCACCACTGATTGAAGCTTCCAAGCTAAGCGACGCAGAATCCGATTCTCTTCCGTAACTCGGCTCCAAATTATTTAGATGGCACTTCCAAGATAGATTTTTGCTGAAAGTGAAACCAAGAAGCACTTCGGCAGTTGATTCTTCTATTAGAGCGTCTTCTATTTGCAATGGCTCTTCCATGGATCTCCCAAACGCAAGAAACTTTGTGGCGAGAAGCTACATTCAAGGTTAGCCAGATCCGTCAAAATTTACTTCGATGGTGGATAGATATTGCATGAATTTGAAGCTGGCTAAGATATACAACTCTTTCATCAAAGTGCTACAATGGCAAAAAAAAATCAAGCGGTAAGCAAAAGGAATCGATTTTAGTGCCTCTGTACGACTATACGCTCTCGCTACCCAACCTCTAAATTTAATGGTTCAGGCTGTGCCTTTTGTAACTGCTTCAAAGGAATTCCACGGCAATGATCGTTACCCTGGCCGCGTGTGGAAAGTTTGGTTAGTCGCACGGACCTAATGAAAGTTCGGAACTATAACTAGTGTTGGGTACGCTTAAAGCCAAAAAAGTTAATGGAAACCCATTGCAAGACTCTAAACTTTTTTGTACAACTACAACGGAGCCCCGAAATACACATATTCACATTCACAGACATATTATTGTCTCTAACTCAAGTCTCACTCTTTCTAAGATCGTTTTGAAGCGTAATATTTGCATCACTGGTTCTGATACCAGCAAACTTGCCAATATGCCCGAAGAACAAAATCATATGATCTTTTTGTTCGGTACTAATACGATATTCCAAGCTGGTCAAAAGTTTGCGCTAAAAGAATGAATCAAAACTGTTATTGACTTTATCTTTTCATTCATATTGTTTGGCAACAATCATTAATTGGAAACCTTGACCCGCAAGACAATGCGACTCATCAAAATGATAGATCTGACATTTTATTGATTATTATGGTGAGCGTCAACTCTCGCAGATGTGAGCAAGTTTCTCCATTCAGAGTATTAATCAGACCTTGCGTATGCTAGTATTTCAAACAGCTCATAATCAATTACCCATGTGAAATAAGATGACGTATAGAAAAAGTAGCGCGGCACCCTGATTTTGAGCGTATTAGCGAAGCGGAACTGAAACAAAATTCACAGATAACTCGCACCGTGACGAAATTAAATTTACAACTAACGACTGAAGTTGCAGTGTAAAAGTAAAATTAAAAAAAACCGGTTTTTAGTTCTGAGTCTGTAACTGTTGTTATATCTAGACAAAAAATCAAAATACTTTTGGCTTCAAATAGTAAGCTAGTAGAAACAAATGACAAATTACACACAACTGACTGATTTATTTTTACGCTTGATCTTACCGCCAAACGGTTGAACCATGACAAAATTTCCTCGTCCGTATCTAGGCATGGAGTCCATGACCTAAGTCAGTGCCTTCATATCTCGGGTGTTAGCCCAAATTTTAGGCGTTTTTTCCACGCCAACCATTCTGGAAGTACTGACCTAGGCATGGAGGCCGTCAGGCCGGAGAAGAAACTACTCAAAACCTGGCTAGAAGACATTCAAACAATGTATTACATCCTAATCAGATGCATGCCTTGGCAAGTACCAAAATCAACTCTTAGTTCGGGAGCTAGTAAATGTTTAAGAGGCAACGCAAACTCAAACGTCTTCAAGCAAAGGTTTCAAAAAGCTTTCCTCTCCATTCGTGATGGACTTCATGATCTACGTGGCTAGAGGCCAACAAAGCTTTTTTTACATTTATTGACTCTTTTTTTTTTGGTTTGGTTTTCACGGGCTTATCTAACCGCTACAGAGAATTGTAATCCCCAGTACTATTAAAATGAAAGGTTATAAATTCGTGTATTTATTACTCTCAATCTTTATATGATATTTGGTCTACGAACGAATTTGAGTTGGCAGACCGAATGCAATTGGATCAATAAGACCTACGTACGTATTCCTGCGAATATTAGAGGGAAGCAAATTAAACAATGAAGGAGCCCAAGAAAAAAGAGATGTGGACTTCATTGTTCGAACTAGCCTGGATTCTCGAAGGCTTGAAGGTGCTCTCAAAATGCACATTAAGCCTCGATGGTCACTAGGAATGACCCTAAACAAGGGTTGGGACAAGTTCATGGATGCTTTTTTGAAGACGTACAGCACAGATATTTTTTGTACTTCTCTGAATACTGTAAAAATCCCAGCCTTTCTAGCCTCTCCCAATCAGAGGTCTCTCATACCTTTGATGTTCCTGGAGAAACATTTTTGGAGCTGCCCGACCTTTTGCAAACGTGCTGAACTAATTGGAGCCCAAATGGACGAGGCAAATTCAAGATGCAGCCAGACAATCGGCTTGTATAGAGTTCCCATAGTTTTGAAAATCCCCAGTATCAGATACCTTTCGTACCTCCTCTGAACACTTAACAATCCCAATTTTCTAGTCTCTCCCCATACGAGAGCTCCTTCATTCCTGTGATGTTCATAGTGAAACATCTTTGAACTTTTTTGACCTTTTGGCAAACCTACTGAACTCATTGGAGCCCCAAATGGGTGAAGCATATTTCAAATGTGCTGGACAATCGACTTGTGCATCGTGATGC
>NC_081442.1:12957974-12958176 GCF_007210705.1 Tigriopus californicus
GTCAAAAGCTTTAGCAAAGTCCAAGTAAATATTATCTACACATTCATTATGCTGTAGTCCCTCAATTAGTCGTCAAAATGTTAAATAAGTTGAGTCACTGTGCTAAACTGAGTACGAAACCCATGTTGTTGGTCAGGAATACTACCTTTTTTGTCAAGTTAATTAAGAAGTTTTTAATAACCACCTTTTCCATGACCCTTGA
>NC_081442.1:12958212-12960059 GCF_007210705.1 Tigriopus californicus
AGTGCGTCTGAAATAACCTCAACACGGTATCTGAGTTTTAATGTAAAAAGGGGTTCAATCATTTCCTCGACCACCACTGATTGAAGCTTCCAAGCTAAGCGACGCAGAATCCCGATTCTCTTCCGTAACTCGGGCTCCAAATTATTTAGATGGCACTTCCAAGATAGATTTTTGCTGAAAGTGAAACCAAGAAGCACTTCGGCAGTTGATTCTTCTATTAGAGCGTCTTCTATTTGCAATGGCTCTTCCATGGATCTCCCAAACGCAAGAAACTTTGTGACGAGAAGCTACATTCAAGGGTTAGCCAGATCCGTCAAAACTACTTCGATGGTGGATTGGATATTGCATGAATTTGAAGCTGGCTAAGATATACAACTCTTTCATCAAAAGTGCTACAATGGCAAAAAAAAATCAAGCGGTAAGCAAAAGGAATCGATTTTAGTGCCTCTGTACGACTATACGCTCTCGCTACCCAACCTCTAAATTTAATGGTTCAGGCTGTGCCTTTTGTAACTGCTTCAACGGATTTCCACGGCAATGATCGTTACCCTGGCCGCGTGTGGAAAGTTTGGATACTCGCACGGACCTAATGAAAGTTCGGAACTATAACTAGTGTTGGGTACCGCTTAAAGCCAAAAAAGTTAATGGAAACCCATTGCAAGACTCTAAACTTTTTTGTACAACTACAACGGAGCCCCCGAAATACACATATTCACATTCACAGACATATTATTGTCTCTAACTCAAGTCTCACTCTTTCTAAGATCGTTTTGAAGCGTAATATTTGCATCACTGGTTCTGATACCAGCAAAAAACTTGCCAATATGCCCGAAGAACAAAATCATATGATCTTTTTGTTCGGTACTAAATACGATATTCCAAGCTGGTCAAAAGTTTGCGCTAAAGAAATGAATCAAAACTGTTATTGACTTTATCTTTTCATTCATATTGTTTGGCAACAATCATTAATTGGAAACCTTGACCCGCAAGACAATGCGACTCATCAAAATGATAGATCTGACATTTTATTGATTATTATTGTGAGCGTCAACTCTCGCAGATGTGAGCAAGTTTCTCCATTCAGAGTATTAATCAGACCTTGCGTATGCTAGTATTTCAAACAGCTCATAATCAATTACCCATGTGAAATAAGATGACGTATAGAAAAAAGTAGCGCGGCACCCTGATTTTGAGCGTATTAGCGAAGCGGAACTGAAACAAACATCACAGCTAACTCGCACCGTGACGAAATTAAATTTACAACTAACGAGTGAAGTTGTAGTGTAAAAGTAAAATAAAAAAAAACCGGTTTTAGTTGTGAGTCTGTAACTGTTGTTATATCTAGACAAAAAAATCAAAGTACTTTTGGCTTCAAATAGTAAACTAGTAGAAACAAATGACAAATTACACACAACAGACTGATTTATTTTTACGCTTGATCTTACCGCCAAACGGTTGAACCATGACAAAATTCCTCGTCCGTATCTAGGCATGGAGTCCATGACCTAAGTCAGTGCCTTCATATCTCGGGTGTTAGCCCAAATTTTAGGCGTTTTTCCACGCCAACCATCTGGAAGTACTGACCTAGGCATGGAGGCCGTCAGGCCAGGAGAAGAAAGCAGTATGTCCATGTGACACCTACTAATCTGTCAGATCATCATGTTCTTGAGATAGGGTCGACCATTACTCAAAAGCCGGCGTGCTCTAGAGTAAAACCGGCCAAAAAGGTCGGTTTGGCTAAGTTCAAGTTCAAAGATGAACATTGGCCGTTGATTATAGAAAGATTAGAAGAACTTGACCTGATTTCAATTCTGAAACAGGAATCGTCCATATATGCAGCCATTGAT
>NC_081442.1:12960110-12976516 GCF_007210705.1 Tigriopus californicus
GGGCTCCAATGAGTTCAGCTAGGTTTTAGGCCGCAAAAGGGTTCACAAAAAGTTCTAAAGATGTTTCACTATGAACATCACAGAGTAGATGAAGGAGCTCTCGTATGGGGAGAGACTAGAAAAGTTGGGATTGTTAAGTGTTTCAGAGGAGGTACGAAAGGTATCTGATACTGGGGATTTTCAAAACTATGGGAACTCTATACAAGCCGATTGTCTGGTGCATCTTGAATTTGCCTCGTCCATTTGTGGCTCCAATTAGTTCAGCACGTTTGCAAAAGGTCGGCAGCTCCAAAAAGTTTCTCCAGGAACATCAAAGGTATGAGAGACCTCTCGTATTGGGAGAGGCTAGAAAGGCTGGGATTTTACAGTATTCACAGAGAAGTACAAAAAATATCTGATCGTTACGTCTTCAAAAGCATCCATGAGCTTTGTCCCAACCCTGGATTTAGGGTCATTCTAGTGACCATCGAGGCTTAATGTGCATTTTGAGAGCACCTTCAAGCCTTCGAGAATCCAGGCTACTTCGAACAATGAAGTCCACATCTCTTTTTTCTTTGGGCTCCTTCATTGTTTAATTTGCTTCCCTCTAATATTCGCAGGAATACGTACGTAGGTCTTATTGATCCAATTGCATTCGGTCTGCCAACTCAAATTCGTTCTGTAGACCAAATATCATATAAAGATTGAGAGGTAATAAATACACGAATTATAACCTTTCATTTTAATAGTACTGGGGATTACATTCCCTGTAGCGGTTAGATAAGCCCGTGAAAACCAAACCAAAAAAAAAAAGAGTCAATAAATGTAAAAAAGCCTTGTTGGCCTCTAGCCACGTAGGTCATGAAGTCCATCACGAATGGAGAGAGGAGCTTTTGAAACCTTGCTTGAAGATGTTTGAGTTTGCGTTGCCTCTTAAACATTTACTAGCTCCCGAACTAAGAGTTGATTTGGTACTTGCCAAGGCATGCATCTGATTAGGATGTAATACATTGTTTGAATTTCTTCTAGCCAGGTTTTGAGTAGGATCAGATCAGGGTCATTGGAAAAGACCAAGTCGAGAACGCTATTCTCTCTAGTGGCTACACCAACGTGCTGGGAGAAATTGCGCAAGATCGCGAATTCTTCCAGCTTTTCGAACGACTGAGATGTCGATTTCGAAATGGGAATATACCCATCAGGACTAACCTCCAACTCTACAACGCTAGCCGGAAAATTGAAGTCCCCTACAAAGAAAACCTTCGAGCAAACTGCCAGGTCCAATTCATTTCCAGTGAATTGGAGAGCTGTCGAAAAAGAGCTTGCTGAACCAGAAGGGGGTCTATACATTGTAACAATAGACAAATCAAGACCTCGAAGATGGCAAACTAAGACCTCTACTTCTCCATTCGACATTTGTACATGACTAATGTGCAAATCATTCCTAACATATAGGCATACGCCCCATGTGGGAATATGGGATTAACACTATATTTTATATATATATTAACACTATAAAGAAGCCCTACTTACCCTCTACTAACGGTATGGAGCGCCTCATTTACTTGAGAGGGCTCACATCAAGGCAATTTGAGACTTACCTTGTGTAAAGGGAAAGGACAGCGCAAACTTCACATTACTCTCCGACCTCTTCAGGGACATCTTCGCGTTGTGACATCGCTTTTTCCTGAAGGAGACGGACTTCTGTCATCCCTATTGTTTGAATTAGAGCACAAACTTGATCAGGCAAATTTTCATCACTGGAAAAGTTTTTCTGTGGATCTTCCCCGGAAAAAGAAGATTTATGTGTTTGCAAAATGGGCCACCCAACAGGCAGCCGAGTATCGGAATTTTAAACTTGGACGCCCTCAATAAAAGGACACCACAACTACAAACGTGCACAACGTAGAACGACGATAAGATGAGTGCAGAAGGTGTCATGGATCACACGAAACAAAGATGTGCAAGAAGTTTCAAGACTCTAGTCCTGTGGGGCGAATTGAGTTGGCCCAAAGAAGTGGATTATGTTTCCACTGTTTAATCTTTGGTCATCGGGCAAGTCAATGTCCCAGAAAGAAGGAAATGTCGTGTCGAAAAGACGGATGTGGAGGTAATCATCACACTTGGCTTCACAAATCCAAGTCAATGACTGAATTTGTCAGAAGTGGAGAGGCTAAGCGCCCCACTAACTTTATTGTGAATACTTGTGGAGATGGTACAAAATTGGGAATCGTTCCCATCGTTTGCTCGCATGAAAAAAGGTCAGTAAAAATTAATGCGTTGGTGGATGAAGACTCGGATTCCACCTTAATAGCCGAATGGGTAGAGAAGCGCCTTCAGATACCCAAACCCAAGATGCGAAACCTCACAATGAATCTTCTGTCTAAGGAAGTTAAATGCAAATCGGGAATCGTTGCGTTTAATATTGCCGGGTTGGGATTTGAGCATCATTGAGTACAAACACTAACTTTGCCTGCTGTGTGCCAGAACCTCTCAGCTTTCCCTTGGAGTTCAGTTCAAGCGCCTTATGCACATATCTCGGACTTACCTTTGTTGAATTTCGATGGACCTGTGGATATGTTGATAGGGGTGGATCAGATTGACCGCATTACGCCAGTAGAAATCAGGAAAGGAAGACGAGGAGAGCCCGTGGCCATGAGATGCGCACTTGGTTGGGTCGTGCGCGATCGAACTTTCAAAACAGGACCATTGGTTGGTGCTTTGGTAAACTTCGCAACCATGAAACCAAACTTAGAAGACATGATGCGCATTTTGTTTGATTCAGCCACATCGTATCTTGGACTCTCTCTGAATGACTGTCTCTACACCGGGGCCGCTCTTCAGACTGACCTCCAGGAGTTACTTCTACGCTTCGGCGAGTTTGAGGTGGCCATGACCGCGGAGATTGAGGCAATGTACAGCCGAAAATAAAGATGGACGAAAATGACGCCAGATACCATCGATTGTTGTGGTAAACGAAGCCGGGTGGACCGCCTGAGCTTTATGAGATGCAGGGGGGGGGGATTTAGGGACGCACCATCCCCATACCAAGCCATTCACAATCTTCATCGAATTGCGGAGGAGTTTGGATCACCAGACTTGCTGACCCTGGTGAAGTCAAATTTTTACATGCACGACTACTTGGGCAGCTACTCTACGGTTGAAGAAGCCATTGAATGGGGAATTCGAGTCAGAAATACTTTAAAAGAGGGCAATTTTCATCTAACAAAATGGTTGTCGAATGAGGTTGGTGTCATGAAGGCTTGCGGTGATATTGCAAATCAAACTCAAGACAAGGCTCTGGATTTGGGTCTCGAAGACGGAAAGATATTGGGAATGGTGTGGAGGACATCAAGATATGGCCTGTCATTCGCCCTCGAGAAATTCGAGGACTTTCCGGTGACATTTTCAAGACGGGGATTACTTAGCCAATTGTCTGGAATATTTGATCTATTGGGACTCACCGCCCCGCTCACCGTTAAGGGCAAAATTGGAATGCAAAATCTCGTAAAAAACGAAAAAAGACTGGGACAGTTTATTGTCCCTGGAGGATCGTACATGGTGGGAAAAATGGTTGAAGATAATCAACAACTTGAAGGAGATCCAGTTCCCGAGGTGCCTTCGTCCCAACTGAGCAAAGGATGTTCAAATGCATGTCTTTTGTGATGCCAGCAATGAAGCGTTTGCTGCTGTGGTGTATTTGAGGTTATCGGATCAATACGGTCGGGTGTAAACAAGAATCCTCATGGCGAGCACCAGAGTAGTGCCAATCAAGCCCATCTCTGTAGCAAAATTGGAACTTAATGGAGCGGTTTTGGGCAGAATTTGTTTTTGGTGAAATTCTAACGCTAACAATACCGTCGGAGTGGAGACACATCCCGGGAAAGTGTAACCCAGCCGACCAAGCCACTCAATCAACAGTTAACCAAAGAGAGCCCGATAATCCGAGAGTGGATGGAGGGACCAAACTTTTAAACAAAGCCAGAGACAAAGTGGCCAGAAGACATTCAAGTGCCAAAATATTATAAAGACATCAAGAAAAAACTCCAATTGTTTCTGACAGAGACCAAGGTGAACCAGGTCAAGACTACCAGAGCCGATCTTTCTTGGTATGATGAACTAACCACTTTCGAGGATGCTATTGCTAAGTTCAGAAAAGAATCTGGAGTCATTGAATTGAAGGGACATGAACTCATCAAACGTGCTCAAGAAAAATCGTTTGGGGAGGAGTTAGATGCACTTAATACTGGTCGTAAATTGAAGAAAACATCGCGATTAGCCGGACTAAACCCTACTATCGACCCTAGTGGTCTCATTCGACTGGGTAGACGAATCGATCGTGCAAAGGCTCCCAATGACCTCCAGCATTCCGTGATGCTAGAACCCTCACATCCTCTGACCTACCTCATCTTGGACTAAATTCATATCGAAGGAAATCATGGTGGAACAAACCACGTCCTTTTGATCTTGCGGCAAAACTACCATGTCCTACGTGGACGAGAGGCCGTGAAAAGAACCAAGACCAGATGTTCGTTTGTCGAAAACGGCATGCTCGACCTTTAGATCAGATCATAGCAGAGTTGCCAAATGAACGGTTCGAGATCCACGCTCCACCATTTAGTCGAATCTCCTTTGACTATTTTGGACCTTTTGTGGTTCTAATCTCCAGAAACAAAACTTAAAAGCGTTGGGGTCTTCTACTGGCCTGCCTAACAACCAGAGCCGTGCATCTCGTGATCTTGGTCGAATGAGTGAAAATGATTTTTTGGAGTCAATTGGAATTTTTGAGAATCTGCGGGGACTTCGTTTATCCGTGTACTCTGACAATGGAACGAATTTCGTTGCAGCCTCAAAGCCACTTCAAAACAGAATTGGACTCATTTTGAAATTTCAACCTCCGGCGGCCCCACATTGGGGGGAGCCCATGAAGCTCTAATCCAATCCATCAAAAGGGCAATGGGAATTCCAATCCATCAAAAGGACAATGGGAGCAGTCCTAGAAACCGAGAATAAGTGTATCCGTCATCTACGTTCTGAAGAATTGCGGCTTGTATTCACAGAAGTGACGGGGTTTTTGAACTCGAGACCAATCACTTACGAATCTAACAACCTGGAAGGCCCAGCTGCTCTAACCCCGAACCAGTTTTTGCTCCAGAGACCCAATCACCTCATCCTTAATGATAATTTTGAATCAAAAAATCCCCGAAAACATTTTGAGTATGTTGAAGGGCTCATTGGTACGATCTGGAATCGATGAATCCATGAATACCTTCCGACACATACTTCAAGACCAAAATGGAGAATCGATTTGCAAAATCTCAAAATTGGAGACAAGGTTTTAATTGTGGACCCCTTGCTTCCCCGTGAGGAACGGCATGTGGGCCAAGTGATGGAAATACACCCAGGAAGTGATGGAATGGTCCGAGCAGTATCAATGGACATGCCAACTGGAGGAAAAACGAGACCAATAACGAAGTTGTGCCTCCTTGAAAAAGCCACAGATGTGATATCCCCGGATGATGGTTCAAAAGAGCAAGCAAGGGGAGGAGAATGAAGAAACAAAAACTGATGACCCTGAATGATGTAAGCTGAATGTTGTTGTTGTTAATTTTGAAAAGCGACAACATCCGGCAACTTGTAAAAATGTACAACCTGGTTTTTTTGGGGATGAAGAGAATACAGTCCATTTTTGGTGAAATCATTGAGTTTTGTTGAAAGGATATTGATCGCGATAAAACGCCAAAACAAGATTTGACCCCACCAACTCTTTCAATCAAAACAGGCTTGCATCTCGGCTCCGTTGCCGTTCAACGCACCATCAGTGTCAAGGGTAAAGGAGACTGCATTGGTAGAGAAATTCCGGGTCTTGTTTTCGCTAATCACCCCGCAATATGACTGCAAAAAAAATCATCTTTTCTGCCCTTGGGGTCACTTCCGTTCATTTCTTGCACTACATCTTCCACAAGACCAACTATGATACCATCCAAACAGCCTCTAGATTTTATCAATCCTTGCAACTCAAACCCTACTTTTTTAATAGTCACTGCTCCATTTACAATAGCCCCAACCGGATTGACATGATTAAATTAGAAATAAACCATAGAAAGAAAGAACGATAGTAAAAGTGTTAAGCTCATACAAATTCATTTCTAGTTGTTCGTCCACAGTTAAAAACCAGTTTGGAAATGTATTTTAGCACTATGATACGGGCTCATCCTGTCCCGAAAGATGAACAGGATGAGCGCGTATCATGCTTACTCCTTCTTTTGGTCTTTACTACCTGCCTGCTGTTCCTGACCACTAATGACTGTGTGCTCCCTCCCTCTTTAACTATTTCTCTGCCCCAGGGTTTTATGTTGCGGGGCAGTTCAAGGGTGTTGGTGTGATTCACGCCCCCTGCTGCTGCGCATCCATGATCACCGGAATTGCCCATCTCCTTTTCCAGGTTTTTATGTAGCGGTACAGAATAAGGGTGTTGGTGTGGTTCGGGCCTGGCCCCTGCTGCTTGGCATCCATGAGCATATGTATCAATATTAGTGCTGGGGCGAGCCCAGACTCGAATCCAAGTCCACTTAAGTCTTTCACTTGATTGTTGAGAAATCAGCCAGACTCGAGCTTTTTTAGAAAGAACTTGAGTCCGGCCTTGTCAATGAAAATGATAAATAATGGTTTCAAATTTAGCAATATGTTTCTTTTTGTTTCACTTGAGCCCAGCGTAAGACTCTTGTCCACTGCTGGACCTGATTCTCATGCGGAACTCAAGTCTAGACTTGGCGAGTCCAGCAAAAAGTCAAAGGGGTTGTCAAGTCTGACTTTTGCATGGCTCAGGGAGTTCAAGTTTGGAAGTCTCAAAATTATAGGGCTCTTACAAGTTTACCAGACTCATCCCAGCACTAATAATTATGCTCATGTACTCGTTTTGTTCCGGTTTACTTGTCGGCCGTCAATAGCGAGAGGGTGTATGTGTTCCTCCTCCTTGCGCTTTTCCCCTCTGTCGGCCACTACAATTCTACTACGAAACCGTCCGTGTGGTGCTTTCAAAATGGCTGCCGCAGGCCCGCTTTGTTCGCGTCTTTCCCTAACAATGGCTGTTTGTTCAATCTCTCTTCCTCCTCCTTCCTTCCTGGCTTTCCTTCTCGACTAAGTCGTGGTTCTTCTGTTTTCTCTCAGCCTCGTCACTTCTCGTCGATTACAAGGGTTGCATTCCTACTGATCAGAGGTGGTTTCAAATATTCTCTTCTAAAAAGTATTCCAAGGGTAGCATAGTGTCGGCACACCCTTGCACTATTTTGAGAGTGCCGTGAATGGGGGCTAGTTTCAATTTGCATCGTCTTTACGGCAATTTTCCTCCGACCTTTGCCAAAAATCCGCTAGAAATTCTTGAAAAAATGTCGAGCACGGAATTTCATCCTGCGCCAGAACTTGCGACTGCACCCTATTTAGCTCAACGGTTTCATAAAGACGTCAGTGAATCCCAAATGCAGAATCAAAAGCCCAAGGAAGTGTCGCTGAAAGTCCCTGCTTTCAAAATTTATGTTTAGACCACAAATGTCTTGCATGATTCCAAGGTGCCAGATAAAGATAAACCGACGGCCGAGCACAAAGCTTCGAATGCAAGCACAAAGACTGCAACAAACCCCAAGTGTGCTCGGGAAATTCTGTCCATCCGTGTTGAAGGCAAGAAAGTGAAAATGGCTTGTCAATGGTTTCTCCTTGAACTCGTAGTGGACTAAGTGTTGGTAACTTTGGTTAAATTTAAGCTCACACTCCCAAAGCTCAGTTACCTCAATGTCAGTGGAACCAAGGTTCATTTTTGCTTGGCAAGATGCTCTCCTCTCTCCATAGTCGAGCCAAAAAAATCTTTTTCTCTAACTGACAAAAGTCCTTTGGAAAGATTTTGTAATTTTCTCGTTCATGACCTTTCATGAAACAGCCCTGGAATTCAAAACAATTATACAAGTCAACTGCGGTCATGTCAACCACTGCGAATAGTTGCAAGACTTACATGAATGAAAAAAGCACGGTTTTGCGGTTTTGCCTTGATGAGGAGATCGGGAGTCAAGCGACCAAAAGTGACAGATTCCCTCATTCACATGAGAACCCACGTTTTTCAACAAGAACTTGATCGCCCTTTGCGCTAAAAGAGAAGTATTGACCTTGCCTCCCATGCCGTTTCTTGAGATGGGATAAATTTTTGGACGAGGATGCTCGTGCATTTAGTGAATGGAACAACTTGTAGAGCCAATGATTGTAACCTAATTGAAGTTAGAAAATTTTGAATGTCTTTCAATTTGCCAAACATCTAGCTCAAAAACAATACCTGCTTGAGTTATGTTGGGCGTAGAAAACAGATGAAAAAAGCACTTTAAAGGAGGAGTTTTGTTCATTTGGTACAATTCTTTTTCAAGTCTTGCTTGATCTCTTAATAGGTCAAAAGCCAGAGGAATTATCTCTCGCAAGCTAGTGTCAAGAATATGTCCAGTTGCTCTAGACAACGCCAAACATGCCCCTGTTGGAATTTGCCATGAAAATCCCAGATGGCCATTTTGTCTTCAATGGGGTTTGTTCCCCGAAAAAAATCTCAATCTTGGGAATGGCACCTTCATAATCGAGAAAGTGCCTCTCCAGCAATCTCGTTGGGAAAAAAGTGGTAACATTAATTTGCTACAAAATTCTACATGTCGGCAAAGAAAAGTAATTCATAAAATTGACTATTTTTACATTTGGGCTCTCAAAAAAATGTCATAGAGACAGGACCCAATTTTTACCGTTTTGGCGGTATTATAAGAAAGTGGTATTAGGTTGTGCTGTTAAAACATTCCACAGCCGTGGTTCAAATCTTGCTCCAACAATATTGAGAGTCTCGGCCACAGCAACATGGCCAAATTTCTTCTGTTTGGCATAATGTGAAGAATTTTCTACCTCCAGATAGGTTCTACAATGGTGTCTTCCTCTTTAGTGTCTGCACCCACTAATGATTCATTTTCTCCAATTATGGTATGTGGGATGATTGCATGTTTGTTCACTTCAGTTATTCATGTACAGTTCTGAGCTTGCCGGTTAGCTGGTACAGCTTTGTTCATGTAGCTCGGCACTTCGGTCTAGAGCTTCAAGAAAGAACCATCTCCTACAACACTTAACTCTTTACCACTCTTCACGATCATGCGATGGCGCAGTCGGCACGTACGAATTCTTGATAGTACTGTCTTCGGCTCTTCCCTGATCTAAGTACCGTTGAGTTTTCTCTTCATTGGTGTCCGCGCAGGACTGTTGCATCTGTCCAGTGATATTGGCGTCCTTGGGTACGGCCCCATCCATCCGGTATCCCTCCGCGGTGTTGATCTATTGGGTCATTTCCTTTCTCCCGTTTTCTTTATTCGCGTGAGAAATGACTGACCGTGAGGCAATTCAGATTTTGAAGGCCGGTCAAATGGGTTTTGACTCGTGCCAGGAATGTGGCCGAGTCCGCCTTTCAAGATTATGTTGAGGGTGATGATCCAGGACTAATCGAGGAATTTCTTGGTCATTGGGACAATCGACTTCAGAAGTTTTTGAGCGCCGAAGATCAGGTTAATTGCCTTTTGGCATCGGATATCAAAGATTCCAATCCAGCCGTTGACGCACATGTACAAGCCTTTTTCAAAGCCAAATCAAAAGTTGTTGTAGCAATTGACCCATCACTAACTGAAAACAAATCAGGAGCATATCGTAAATAACGCAAATTTCTCTCCATGACTTTGCCCGAGGGGAATCGAAGCTGATAGCGCTGATCTTTGTTAATTGATTCAAGTCCAGACATGCGTTAAATGCACTCTCATATCGGGTGTAGATGAGCGCCCTCTCGATCTCTTTGGTACATTTTAGACCGATTTATTGATTGGTCAAAACCATATGGCCCGTGGTATCAGCGTTGTTGTCAGTTCTGATTTAGACGACGCTTACTTGAGTTTGGACGCATGTCGGGCTTTGGGCATTGTTGGTGCAAATTTTCCCTCTCCAATGGTGTCAACAGTCCTTGAGAGGAATATTTCAACCACTGATCCGGTCCCAGTTTCGCCGTTGAGTGAAAGGAATGCGTGCATATCAACATTGTCTATCAATCCATCTGTGAGCGATTTTCTCCAAGTTGAGGCTAAATTAAAATCGATTTACAGATCAGCTTTTGACGATTCCAATCTCAAACCTATGTGCGGACCCCTTGTGGGAGATCGCATGGTTATTACTTTGAAGGAAGGGGACACATCGTTTGCCATTAATACCGCCAACAAAATCCTCATTCCTCAGGAGGAAAAGGTGCGTTCAATTTTGGATGGAATGGTGGCTAGTAAGATCATTGAGGCGTTGGGTGATGTCCTCTCCCCGTAGTGTCATCCCATGGTAATAGTCCTGAAAACCAATGGAAGTCTTCGTCTCTGCGTTGATTTAACTCTACTTAACTTTCAGGTTGTACTATCAATCCATCCCATTAAGACCCCAGCTGAGGCCATTTCAGGTTTTAGACGTACGGATAAATACTTCATGAAATTCGATTTGGTGAAAGGCTATTGGCAAATACCTCTCGAACAAAAGTCGCCGCAAGAATTTACTATCTTCATTACCCACTTTGGCAAATATCGTTTCTTGAGATCGCCTATGGGCTTTATTTCAACAGGAGATTCGTTCTCTTATAGAGGCGATGTCGCCATGTCTGGCCTTCAATTTCATAAATTCGTCGACGATATGGCCGGGGGCACAGAGCACTACCACGATCTGGTTCGTCTTGCTTGTGAGGTCCTTGAACGGTGTGCACGTTATGGAATGACGGTCAATGCGAGCAAAAGTATTGTGGGTGGAGCCGACAGAATTGATTTTGTGGGTTATCACATATCACAGAACAGCATCCAGGCCGATGTGGAGAAAGTCTCTGCCATCGGTCAGTTTCCCATTCTGACGGATCGGCGTGACTTGAGGTCGTTTCTTGGTTTGGTTAACCAATTGGGTCCGTTTTCTAGCAACATTGCTCTGGCATCCGAACCTATTTGAGGCTTGTTGAAGACCGCCAAGACGTTTATGTGGTTGCCCGAGCATACCACAGCCTTTGAGAAGGTCAAGTTTACCCTCACGTCACCACCGAACTTGGGTATGTCCTGGCTAAATGCCAAAACTGTTCTCCAAACAGACGCCTCCAAGCTGAAGGGTTTAGGGTTTGCCTTGATGCAATTACACAATGATAAGGGAAGGTTGATCCAATGTGGATCCCGCTTTTTGAAAGATGCGGTGTCAAGATATGCTATTCTTGAGTTGAAGGCCTTGGCAATCTATTGGGCAATACAGAAATGTCGGATTTATCTGGCCGGTCTCCCGCATTTCACTGTCTTGACTGATCATAAGCCTTTAAGAAACATCTTTAATAATCAAATGTCTAACTCGGTCGAGAATCCCAGGATATTAAATGAGCGCTCACGCCTGTCCTCCTTTAATTTCTCGGTTCAATGGAAATGCGGCAAAGAACATTACATTCCCGACGCCTTATCCCGGTCTCCTGTGGGACATGAGAACGATGAAGATGATTTAGGACCCATCAATCTGGCAGTGGCGATGATCCAGGTCCAGGATTGCGACCTCACCTTGGATGGCATTGCAGCCCAGGCACGAGAGGATCTGGAATTCGTCCGTCTAAAGATGGCAGTCCGGGATCGAACCATCTTGAAGCATCCATCCGGTAATATGGCCCTATTCAAGAAGGTGTCGAACAAGCTCTCGGTCGAAGGCGTCCTCGTTCTTCAAGGTGCACGCATTGTGATCCCTCCTAGTGCAATAAAATATGTTTTGTCGTTATTCCACGTTAGTCACCAGGGAATTGAGTGCACCAAAAGGCGAGCCAGACAAATTGTGTATTGGCCCGGTTTGCCAACATGATTGCTCCCTGTCCTGAATGTGCATATTTCAAAGCCTCCAATATTCCCGAGCCTCTGATACAGGCGGATCAACCCATCCGGCCTTTTGAAATGCTGACGGCCGATTTTTTCTCGTACGGAGGGAAGGATTATTTGGTTTATACCGACCGGTTTTCCGGGTTCCCCTTTATTGTCCAATTCAATTCTTCTCCCACGTCGTCTAGCTTGATTCGTGAATTTCGAGGTCTATTTTGCACCATGGGCGTACCTAACGTCTTTCGGTTGGACAATGGAACTCCGTTTACTTCATTAATTACTCAGGACCTTTTCCGCCATTGGGGAGTGACCTGGCGATCCTCTTTCCTCCACTATCCTTAATCAAACGGACACGCTGAGGCGCACGTGAAGAGTCTGAAATACCTTCTGGCCAAATTTGGCGGGAAATGCGAGTCCGATGAGTTCGCTGCTGGTCTACTGGAGCTCCGAAATACGCCACGTTCTGACGGGTTGTCACCCACCCAGCGTGTATTCAGCCAACCACTCCGATTGATATTGCCCAATCATTGGCGAGCCTTTCGTTCCGAATTTCAGGCTTCGTCGGAACAGGCCTCTCGCAAGTTTTACTACGACTGTTCAACACGAATTCGGAAAAGGATCCCAATTGGAGAGCGTGTCCTCGTGCAAAATCCCGTCTCCCGTCGATGGGATAAGGAGGCCATAATCGTGGATAACCGATCTCCAAGGCGCTATCAGCTTCGATTCCCCTCGGGTAAAGTCATTTAGAGAAATTTGCGTCATTTACGATATGCATCTGATTTGTTTTCAGTTAGTGATGGGTCGACCGCTACAACAACTAGGGATGGAACGAACACCACCAATGATGAGCCGAGACGAAGCCTCAGAACGACGAAAACCTGACCGACTCCACTTTGTATGAATGTTTATTTTCCATCGCACGCTTATCTCAAGTTTTATCTTAAAAGGGGAGTTGGGATGATTGCATGTTTGTTCACTTTAGGTAATCATTTACAGTTCTGAGCTTGCCGGTCAGCTGGTACAGTTTTGTTCATGTAGCTCGGCACTTCGGTCTAGAGCTTCAATAAAGAACCATCTCCTCCAACACTTAACTCTTTATCGCTCTTCACGATCATGCGAGTATGTTTGTTAAAAAAATAGCTGGAATTGGATTGATGGTATGTTATGGACAACGCGGGTTCTCCAAAGTTCAAAAAGCCAACAGTAAAGATTCCAAGCTTTTCTTGGCTCCTCTGGACGTCCTGTTGTCTCTCTTCACACCAATGGTCTTCTTTGTTCCCCCTTTGAACAATTTCTCGACATCGGCAGAATTTCTTAGAGCAATCATGAATGACTCGCAACTCAATTGGGGACTTCCCTCGAACCCGCAAGTGACGATTGCAACAAGGAAGGTACAAAGTATGCCAGCAAGATTTCGTATGCACTTCCAAACAGTTTCTCGACTAAAAAAACTCGCAATTAATAGTTGTCAAACATGACCAGTAGGCATCTTATGTCTTACCTGAAATTCTTGACCACAATGTTGACATTTTAGCGCCCAATTGGATTCCGTCAAAGTAGAGGGACAATAAGTATTTTTCATACTTGGTCCGTTGAAGCAGGCCCCGAGCAAAGTCGGTCTCTTGCCCTTCAGACAAGGCTTGCTTTTCTCACAAGAGTGAGAACTTCGATAATTGAACACGCTTGAAGGGAAAAGATATTTGACCAAAACTGCTAGCAGTCGAGATATTCACATGTATTTCTTACCTTCTGCAGAAGTAACATCGCTTCTTCAAGGTCTTTTCAAACAATGACATGTATTTGATTACTGATAGGTGAGCAATGCAATTCACACCATCTGGCCTCAAGAACAAGTTCAAGATAGGTCGTTGAGGAGCATATGTCGGGGGAAACATATATAATATTCCATGCGATCCATGGACATACAACAAGTTTTCTGAGGGATTAAGAGAATACAGTCCATTATTGGTGAAATCATTGAGTTTTTTGACAGGATATTGATCACGATAAAATGCCAAAACATTTGGTCCTTTGAGCCGGATCGGCGAAGCGATTTATTGTTCCCAACAGGAGGCAAATTTGAATTGACCAAGACCAAAGGATGAGCCTGGCTCAATCGTAGAGGGCAAAAGCCTTGAAATTCGGGGTCATCGAAGCGTCTTCTGGCTCTTGGACCATTGAGATCTATTTGTGTCTGTAAATTGGAACTAGTGAAGTGTGGATGGTAAGCAAGACTATGGTGAGCGAGTCAGAGGTTGCGATAAAACCAACCCAGAGCACCACTAGAGAAGAGAAGGCAATGATCAAAAAGGAATTGGCCGAACTGAAAAGCTCGATGACAAATCAAATGAAAACTATTGACGAAGATTTGAAAATTGACCAACTCAGTTTCGAAAACCGCTTTGCGGCAAAAGGCCGAAATCTTGGAAGAAACGGCGTCGAAACTCCTGTCGGTCGCGATGCCTTTTAGGGCTTGAATTTAGAATTAAGAAGAAGAACGTGGATCGAGAATCATTTGGTTCAAGAACGAAATCGTTGATCAACATTTGTGGGACTGTGAAGGAACATGTGAACCTGAGAGCAAATGAAGAGAGCACAGTCTTTCGGGATGATCAAATGATCAAATGTCTTTGCAAGCATTTAGGCTAGAAGAAAAGGCAAGAATAAGGAAGGTAGAGGACACCAATGTTCGAGATAATGTTCGTCAGTGGCTGGACAACCAATCCAGGAAGAGGTGAATCAGCATGAGCGGAAGAAATATACTTTTGTGTCCTGGATGACTAGTTAATGAGCCAACACCGGTGAAAGGCAGTCACCCAACAGTCCGTAGCGAAATGTCGATATTTGAAGGAATCCCTCAGGCTTTATTGATTGATCTAATATGTTCTACGCCTGGTTTATTCGCTAATCAGCAGAGAAGATAGGATTGTTGAAGTCCCATCTGACTTAAGATTGTAGAGAAGTCATCAAGGGTTTCAATAACTCGGATTTTTTATTTTTTTTTTATTTTTTTGGTTTGGTTTTTCACGGGCTTTTCTAACCGCTACAGGGAATGTAATCCCCAGTACTATTAAAATGAAAGATTATAATTCGTCTATTTATTACCTTTCAATTTCTATATGATATTTGGTCTACCAACGAATTTGAGTTGGCAGACCGAGCTAATCCTTGAATGTAGGGTTGATCTGGAATGCTATCTAAAAATTTGTCCAAGTCTGACTTGAAAGATGCTACCGGATCAACAAGGCCTACGTATTCCCTACGAATATTAGAGGGAAGCAAATTAAACAATGAAGGAGCCCGAGAAAGAAGAGATGTGGACTTCATTGTTCGAACTAGCCTGGATTCTCGAAGACTTGAAGGTGCTCTCAAAACGCACATTAAGCCTCTACGGTCACTAGAATTGACCCTAAACCCTGGGTTGGGACAAAGCTCATGGATACTTTTGAAAACGTACAATATCAGATACCTTTCGTACCTTCTCTGAACATTGTACAGTCCAGCTTTTTTAGCCTCTCCCAATATGAGACCTCTCTCAATCCTGTGATGTTCCTAGTGAAACATCTTCGACTTGCTCGACCTTTTGCAAACCTGCTGAACTCATTGGAGCCACAATGGGTGAGGCATATTCAAGATGTGGCTGGACAATCGACTTGTACAGAGTTAGCATCGTGATGGTATCTCTGGACTTAAACGTGCGATATATCCAACCACACAATTGAAAAGCCTTACCCACCTTCAGCTGGATATGCTCATCGAACTTTCCATTATTTTGGAGGACTACACCTAGATCTTTCATAGATGAGACCTGCTCAATATCTTTACCTCCATTATCTACGAGTGGAGTATTTAAAGGAGTTGACCCAATGTCATTGAGCGGAATTTCATTCCGTTCAGGGCATATTACTCTCAGTTACCCAAGAGTAGATTCGATTAAGTCCTTTGCAAGGCTACTGGAATCTTGGCCATTCCTACCAGAAACTAACTTTGTATCGTCAGCATAAGAAGAGAGACTGGCAGTGATACTAAGCTTTTGAAGCGGGGCAACGAATATTTTAAACAAGAGGGGCCCTAAGATCGAACCCTGGAAACACCTGACTTGACATCATGTATGTCACTAAGGGATCCCTCAACCTTAACCAATTGCTTCCTACCAGAAATGAAACTTTTTAACTAATTGAGAACCTGCCTTGGATCCCAATTTCATGGAGCCTGTTAACTAAAAGCCCATGATCTACCTTGTCAAAGCCTTGGCAAAGTCGAGATAAACTACATCGACTGATTCATGACTCTCTAGTCCCTCAATAACCGCTCATATGTTCAATCAGTTGGGTAACCGTGCTAAAATGTGCTCGGAACCCATGCTGGCTAGGAGGAAGGACTTCATGATATCAAGAAATTCAACAAGTTTGAACTTCATGATCTTCTCAACACCTTCGCAATATTCGAAGTGAGAGAAATCGGCCTATATTACTGGGGAGGACTTATCTCCCCCTTTAAAATTGGAACAACATGAGC
>NC_081442.1:12976567-12985062 GCF_007210705.1 Tigriopus californicus
TTGGGGCATAATCCAAACCGGTTTGTACATTCTCTGACTTTAAAGCGAAGGCAGCGTGCTCAAATCCTTCTGAATGAGAAATCAACAGAAATTGCAAATCGGTAAGTAATACTTCTACCTGTTATGCGTATAAAATTAAAGTGAAATTTTCTATTAATGGCACTTTCCATCTGGTTGAACATATCATTCGGAGGGCCTCAAAGAGTTGAAGTGTTCGGTGATATTGCCGCAGTGTTGGAGATGAACATGTGTTGTACATTTTTATCAGTTGCCGGATGTTGTCGCTTTTCAAAAGTAGCAACAGCAACATTCAGCTTACATCATTCAGGTTCATGTTTTCGTCTCTTCAAACCTCATTTATGTTTGTACCATGACGTGAATTGCGAAGTGGACATTTTGAGTGTCTTTTTCGTTTTTTTGGCCGTTTCCACAGTTTCAGAAATAAGTTGTCACCTTTGATTCAACAAGTGGCTCTCTGAATGTGGTGATTAGGGTTCTATTGTGACGTTTGTGTGAATGAGTTATGAAAGAAATAGAGAACAGATTCCATAGAGTGAAAACTCTCTAAAGAACACAGTATCAGCCTTTTTCTATTGTCTTGTTCAAATTTACTCAAGAAGATGACTTTTTGAAGGCTCAAGGAAAGAACACAGATGACTCGCGATCCACCACTCAAGTTCACAGATTAAATATTCACCCCAACATTAGCGTCTTCCTCTCAAGTCAAACACCGGTATCGAGCTAAAATTGATCCCTTGAGTGGAATCCCAATGGCACTTTTGTCCAGGTGAGATCAACCCAGCGGACTTGGGAAGCCATGCAGTCAGTGCTTATGAACTTATGCCTAGTGATCTATGGTGGCATGGACCTCCATTTCTTTCTCAAGACAACAGGGCATGGCCACATGTCTACAAAACTAACTCCCTGAAAACACAATCGAAAACATTGCGAACTTGACATGTTGAAACACATGTGCTTACCACATGGTTTTTTTTCAAGTAGAGACTTCCATTCTAGACACTTTCGAAGAGTGGAGAGGTTTTGGATTCAAGGATCCAGACAAGAGGGGCATAGAATAGTGCACATGTGTAATACTTGCCATTGCCAAAAGATGATACCAACACACAAGCAGATGGGTCAACTCCCTTTGGAATTGTGGATGGATAATCCTCTATCGTTTAGGCAAATAGCCACACATCTTTTTGGACCACTTTTCCCCAAAGAAGGAGAGGAAAAGCTTATGGTTGCCTGCTCACAAAGGAAAAACGAGAATGGAATGGGATAAAGGAGGAAATTCGATGCAAAAAAGCGGAAACGTAAATTGTATCAAACATGTCAAATATGTGGGAGGCATAACCATTGGAATAACAATCAGTGCCCTGCTAGAGACCAAGAATGCAGCAGATGCAACAAAAAAGGTCATTTGGGCCGGTATGCGTTATCCTAACATCAAGATGAGTAGCACTCGAATATCATCCATGAGAACCGAGTTGACATCGGGGAAGTAACTTCCCAACACCATGCTGTGTTGTACGATCCGTCCTCTAATGAGAAGCGCAAATGGCTAAGCCAGAATCGAGGCCCTACCGGACACCGGAGCTGAATTTTGTGGGGCAGGCATACATTTACTCACTTGATTAGGGGAGAGCAATCAAAATCTCATTAAAACCAGCTTGAAAGCAGAAGTGTTCGATGGTCAAATGGTGCAATCGATTAAAAAAAATCCAATCCGTGTCATAATGGAGGAAAGTGCAGAGATTGAGCTCATGGTATTCAATTTTCCTGGAGTTAAAAACTTCATTCTCTCTTGATTCGCCACAAAGGCATTGGGTCTTCTGTCAATGTTATGTTATGGACGCACGGAGAACAGACAGACGATATGCTCTGGTTGAAGCTCTATTGCAAACTGTTTATTGAACGGTAGTTGGAGCATGGATACAAAAGATCGTATATACACAGAGAGCATATATGAGGAACGAGAGAGCATAATGCATAAGCATGGCATAAGCCGTGATAACCTAAATAAGGAATAACACTATACGGCCTACACCTTTGGCTTACCAACTCCGCCCAATCCGCCCTCAAATCCGCCGATGCCACCTACAACAATTTCCTCAAGCGATACCTCTGCGTGCCCCAATATGCCAACAATGCATGGACACATTTTCTATGTGAAACCGAGCCCCTCACCATCGGGCTGGCAAGGTTAGTGTCCAACAGTGTTGGAAACCTGACCTTTCCGGAGGTGATGTCCGGACACAAGTTGTCCTTCCCGGTCAAGGACTGAATAATACCTTATTGTCCTTGGCCCGAAATCCCTTTGGAGTATTGGCGGTCACGTACCTTTGTCCGTCTCCCAGCCAAATGCCATCAGCGACGGGAGTTGACAAAGGATCTGTTCAATCTGGCCCATCCACTCTACTGCAATAACCAAGATTTTCATCACTTACCTCTACCTACTTGTCTTTGTACTATCTGCAACTCACCTCTTACCTTTTTTCATGTGCATTGAACCAATTCTAGTCATACTCATTGTGATATCACTTTCTAGTCAACTATTTTATTGCCTTTACCTTTTTGACATTCTTCTTGTTTTACCATTTTGTATAATGTATATACAGCAGATTTTATTTTATAGTTACTTTTACGCCATGACATGACCAAGAGTCGCAATAAAGATTATTATAAAAAACTATAGTCACAACCAACCCATTACACCAACACCAACTATATCGTCTCAACTCAAAGAAAATCAAATTTCGATGATGACTCGTGACTCTTTTGGACAACTGATAAATCAAAACCCTGATTTTTTGATGGTGAAGTCAAGGCTATGGAAGGCCAATACTACAAAATCCATTTCAAGGATGGAGCCGTCCCCTTTGCAGACGTTCATCCACGTACTGTTGCCCTACCTCTACTTCAAAAACTCAAAGACGAGTTAGATAACTTTGTGCAGAACACGTCGTTGATTGAGCCTCAAACTAAACCAACGGTCTGGTGCCATCCAATGATGGCGATTCCCAAGAGAGATGCCGACAAAATTCGCATGTGCATTGATTTCACAAAGTTGAATACTTGGGTCAAACGGGAATTATATTGGAGTAATATGCCATTAGAAGCCGTGATGGATATTCCCTGTATAGGAGTTGGAAGTCAGGAGCCATTACCACCAGGACTCTTAACAAAGCAAACTATAAGGGAGAAGTGATCAAGATTGTCGGATCTGCCACGTGGAGGAAGAAATGAGAACCTTTTGGGAAGTATCCAGGTGTCCATGTCGTCCCTCCAATTCGTTCAACGTACAGTCAGCCAAAGGACCTTCAATCCAAGCCAAGCAGATATTGTTCCCGGATTTGCATTGGTTAGATATATCATGGCAGTGGCAATACAAAGATACTTCAAATCATGTCGTCTATTTGTTCAAAATTGTTCCAGGAAAAAAAGCACGTCACTGAGGAAACAAGGCGGCAATTGTCCTCGAAACGCAAATCATTGAGTCAAACGAACATGAATATACCCATGGAAACATTCGAAATTCCAGCCCTGCTTCTGGATGATGGTACTGAGGTACAAACCTGGTTGCCACTTTGTGGGTCCACATGCTCAAGGAACAAGATCTTGACCCTAAGCTCCACTCCTGTTCAACTCACGTTGAAGGTTCAGCGGTTCGACAAGATTTCTCGTCAATTTACTACATAGAGGGATCACAGCCTTGAGACCCCTCTCGGACCCCGTCTTCTCTTGGCCAGATGGAACAACAGAGACTTTCTCAATAAGTGGTGACGCTCGAGAGAGTGGTGTTTCTGTTGCCGCATATCCTCTCTTCAACTTAGAGCATATCTTTGACACCCTAGTAATTGGGCCCTTACTTGGCAAGGCCTTTCCATACTTTGTGGCTTTTTTACAGGGAGCAGTACACAGTCGAGTCAAAGTCCTTTCCTTTAAATGCCGGGCTGTTACCCGTTTTGGTTTTTGTGCAAGACTTAGAATGTTCTGTTAGCCTTGGCCTTTTTCTCCATTGACTGTGCAGCATGAAGTCAAGAGAACTGCAGAAGATAAAGAATTTAAGCGAATATGGTTAAAGCCAACACGCCATTCATGACAAATTTTTTACTGACCCCCTCGAAAAGAGAGGACGGGTCGAGTTTTTTTCGCAACTCTTACTAAGATTCAGCCAGTGGAGACCAAATCAATTTATCCGGAGTGTGCTTCATGTTAGTGTTGTCCCCGGGAAAAATACCAGTGGAAAAAAACGACTCCAATTGTTTGTAAAATCAAACATAGGGCTCTGCCATTTTCATGAAAGTTTGGAATAATCATCAGTCAAAACGTATACATACTTATGGTATTTTCATACTGATTTCATCATTGAATTAATATTTGATTTCATTTTTCGCACTGAAAGACGTCTCCGCTTTTGGATAAAATTCAATTTTTAAGGGTATTGAAGAGTGATGATTTGTATTGCTCGAATCAAGTTCAACGAGATCAAGACACGAGACTTAGTGAAACTAAAGACTAGCTAATAAATGAATAGACTTGACTTGGAGAGAGTAAGTCGTAGACTGCTCTTTATTCAGGAGGAACATCGTATTATATACAGAGAAGAGGATAGTTGCGCTGAGTGCGCCCCATCCCATGTCCGTCGCAACTTGTCGTGACTTTTCAGAGTCCCTTTGTTGCATCATGCTTTTAGGCTTGGCTTTCTCATGACGATGCTGTAGTTCGTATAACATGCCCTCAGTGACAAGGTAAAAGGGGAACTTGTGCCTTGTCAACAAAGAAGAAGACAAAAGCATCGCAAGAGGATTTTTTTTTTTTTTTTTAGCGGACATGGGATGGTTACAATTGTTGAGATGAGGAGAAGATTGGAGATTTTCAAAATGCTTGGGAGAAAGCTTCAACGGGAAGAGGCAAAGGATGTGCGTCATTTGGGAGACCGGCTACGGCGAGTATAGTGACGAAGGCGGCAATTAAGTCAGCCCTGGACAGCAACGAAAAGTCAGCTGGAACAGAGGAAGAGTAGGGAAGGCGAAATAAACGGGCGTTTGTGGGAGACGAGGACGTTTTGTATGCTGTGTTGACGGTGGTTGGGATGATGGTGGCGCGGCGGGGCCACGTTTACCGGGTGGCGGCTTCGAACGGGATGGGTTGTTTTGTCGGAAATCCAGTGATCGGATGATGGGACGTAAGGGCGATTAGGGTTTGTCACAGATGGGTAAGTTGGTTGGTCTGGGGCGAGAATTGGTATGGGCTCTTACTGGAAGTGTGACTGTCTGAGGTAGTGGCCAGTAGGGGGGGCTCGGTGTGTGGGGTTCGATGCTTGAATGGTCCGTCTAGCGGGAGGGAGAGGAGGCGGAGTCTCGCGTAAAGGCATAGGCGGAAGGGTTGATCGGCCATAGTGTCTCTTAGGAGGGGACCGACACCTGGGAGGAGTCCGTGGATGGGGTGATGGTGATCGTCGAGGAGCAGCGGAAGATGGCGGGTCGGTTTGAGCGGAGGAAAGAAGTTCAGCCAACTTCAATCAGGGTCGATATGAATGACTAATCCCTCGTTGACGTCTGTGCTGCAGGGTGTTCGGTTGATGGTCCCGTGGCATCACCCAACAACCCCCCATACTTGACTTCGCGGCCAGACTTGTGAAGGGGAAAATGAGGTCATGATGCTGTAATAGAGAGTGAGATAGAGTGAAATTCAACAGCCACGGGATAATCAGGAAGAGGAGTTCTGGAATCATGCCAACAGCGAATAGATCAGCAGCAAACAAAGGTGAGAGCCAATGATGATGAAACGGATACTGCAAGAAAAATGCCATACACATAGTATTGAGACACGACGAAAGAGGAGTCGGAATGTATTAGTCAAAGGAGGGGACGAAAACCGAAGGTGAGAAATGATGCGAGGAGTGAAGGAAGATACATTTATGTCGAATGAGTTGCCAACGGGGGACAAGGAGCCA
Organism: Tigriopus californicus; assembly: GCF_007210705.1. NCBI lineage: Eukaryota > Metazoa > Arthropoda > Copepoda > Harpacticoida > Harpacticidae > Tigriopus > Tigriopus californicus. Next base: position 12,982,530 of record NC_081442.1, read on the forward strand.
AACAGAAGTTGAACTTTACAAGCGCCGTGTACCTCTAGACGTCCAATTCCCGTGAGCCTCAAGCGGATCTGGGGTCGATTGTCGCCCCCACATAGGAGCATAGCATCAGTTTGCCTAGTACTGTACACTATGATATCCGAGAACCGACGAAATAGGGGAAGTCCGAGAGAGAAACCACTCGAGTAATACACTCATTCCGATCGCCAAAGAGAAGAGGGAGGACCACATTTTGGACAAAAGAAGGGAAGAAAAAACGGAGTTGAAGTTTGACAAGAGAATTGGTCTGCTGAACATGCTAACATTTCAGCTAATGTTATGCATACAACCGGGACATGTGCCGTTGAAGAATAACAAACCGGCAAGATGGCACGGGCTCAAGCACTTCATGTTCGAGTCGAGGGAGAGGAATCAATTCGAAAAGAATGCCTTCCTTGGCGACATCTTGAATTGGAACCGAAAACAAGACCTGGTATCCGGTAGGAGTGGGGATGAGGGTGGACTTAATTACAGTTAACTGTGACAGAATGGTGAAATGACGAGGAGCTAGGATGCGGTTGAGGTCAGAGACATCAATAGAAGTAAAAAGAGAAAGGGGAGTTACCCCCTGGCGGGTTTGGGAACAGATCAGTTGCCAGTGGGCGATTTGCTCTCGAAGATACCGAGAAATCGCTCGAAATTGATCAATATTTTGCTGAAGCGCGTCTTGCCAACCAGGGACTGATGGGTCCATCTCCAAAGATGTATTCCAAGTCGGAATGGAGGAACGATTGAAAGAGCGTTGAAAAGCAATGTCCATGGAACGGAGGTGCTCGGAAATTTTTCGGGGAAGGTGATTTGCCTTGTAAGCCCCATAGATGGTCTTACCAGCACGATAGATAGTTGCCCCAAATTGGACCAGTTTACCCAAAGATGGTAAATTTGTTGAAACCAATGGACCAAAACTTTGGATAGTTGTGCCCAGAGAGAGGACAGAACGTTTAAAGCGAGTATCAATGGAGTGTAGATGATTATCTCCACCAGGTAGAGACAACCAAGACAAGCGAATGTTGACAATGTCGCGATTCTGTTGCATAAGTACAGCTGAACACAAGGGATGAGGGTTTGAAGCCAGAGGCGGAAGAGATTGAAGGATTTCACAAACTGGGCGATAAGTTTGAGCGCTTGATCCAGTATTGGAATGGGGGCAAGGGGATAACGGATGATTATGGAATAGAGTGTAGGTCCAGTGAAACTTGTTAGACTTTGGAAGAGAGAAGTAGTATGCCGACCACAAAGTTTTGAATTTTGGGGGCATACAGCTGGAAACACGGTATGAGTAGCTCGCGAACCGTCGGAAGCAAAAATGATAGCGTCTCCACCAGTAAAATTCAGGCCAGCAACGGCACGGCGAATATTGGAGGCTTTCAGCAAAGCGTGAAATTCGATCGCTTGTTGCAGGGTTCGGAGTTCAGGAAGCCTCATCGAATGGCGCTGAAAAAAGCGGAAACCTTGTCATAGGCATCAGAGGGTGAGTGAAAAACCTGGAACCGAGGAACGTTGGAGGGAGGCGAGTCCTCGCATAGGTGAGAAGACTGCGATCGGATAGATCCAACGAAGTTAAGGCTTGATAGAGAGGAAGGAAAGAGATGTTTTTGTCCACAACCAAGAAGTTTTGATTGAAACGAATTTCCGAAGTGGAACGTATGCAAAGAGGCCATCGACACTTATATTAGACGGGAGGTTCGGAGGAGAAGCTCCAAGAACGTATACTAATAAGTTAGCGAAAGCGAGAACAGATACGTACATGTTGCCAGTCTATTTTCCAGGATCATGAAAGGGATACTGATGAAGAACATGGAATCGTTGAGAGTTATATACAGAGAAATTGTGGGTATGCCTAAGGCCAAAGGATGCTAGCAGTAGGACTTGGCGGCGGGAGGGCTCATACACTTCCTAACCGAGGGCTGAGGTCTAGTGGGGTGCGAAGCACGATGGTGGTTAACTTCACCCGGTCGTGCCACGGTGTATGAGCTGGGAAAGCCCTCATGTCTGAACGCAAAATAGCCCGTCGAGCGTCCTCAGGGATGTCAATAGTTTCGCGGCCCATGCTGGAGATCATGGCGTGGTATTGTGCAGGAGCTCCAGCTTCGTCGCAAAACGGCGGATCACATGTTTCACATGGTTCGATATTGCCAAGGGCTCGGTGGCACTTGAAGCGTCGACGTCCTTGGTCGAGATAGAAAGGAACCATCTTCAAAAATTGATGGATAGCCTTGTCTGTGTAGCGGCGTATTTGGACTTGGGCGATCCTCTTGAGGCAAACCAGTATGTCCAGGGACAATTGAGTGAATCCCATGAAAGGGAGCTTGCGCGTGTCTTTGTCATAATATAGGGGACAATCGACAGTGAGAGCGTCCCAAGGCAGAGCGGTCATCACGTCCAGCCAAGAGTCCGAAGTGGCAATGTAAGCTAGAAGACAACCATAAAACGATTTTTTTGAGACGAAGTTAGACATGAGATACAGATGAGATGACATGAAGCGAAATATTAGAAA
>NC_081442.1:12985113-13024946 GCF_007210705.1 Tigriopus californicus
ATCAGATCCAAGTCAAATACTGGCGAGCGATTCAGTTGTTGGGAATCATCTTATCGTCAACGCATTCGGTAATTCAATTAGGATACTTATACCATTTGATATCACATCACCTCCCTTTGAGTTCGAAATACGATTGGCAACATGAAATATTTTGAACTAATCATATGACTTAGTATTGGTTACTTTGATGTTGAAAGGTTGGACAATCTTCTCCTTCCTTTGACTTCGTCTTGGTACCATGATCGATGGGTTATTTGGAGTAGTATTTTCGCCATGTTTTGAACTTGGTATAAATAACGGGTTCACAGCAGATGTTAATGGCCGTAAGAATCGTCTATTCCTCCAATATACTGCACCGCTTGGTGTCTTCACGTAATAGTCTCTACGTTGTCCTATACCCACAACCACTCCTGTCTTCATCCACCTCTTCGATCTGGATCCTGGATGTCGACCCGAGTACCAATACCAAGAGCTTTCAATGCTCTAGATGATCTATTGTAACGCACTCTAAACTTTCCCGAGAACGATACTCCTTCAAATCCACCTCCTCGACTGTTTTTTGCCACTCAGGCGAGAAAGACTGACGATGGGCAAACACAAACGCAGGCAACGGTCTTCCATAGAGGATTTGAGCAGGACTTCTTCCATTTGATTTTGGTGTGTTACGCCACTCTAGTAAGGCTTTTTGGAATGCGTCGCAATCCAAATCTCCATTGATGGTGGTCTTTTTGACGAGAGCCTTGAGGCCTTAACTGCACTCTCTGCATGGCCATTGGATTGAGCATAGTGTGGAGTGGACATTTTTTTTTTTTTTTTTCGGTTTAATATACCGATACAGGAGAATGAGTTCCCCGTAAGTCACAATTGATAAAAGATTTGGTCACATAATGCGTTCGAGTTTGCCGCTCTAGGGCACCCTTAACGAAAGGCTGGTCTGGGATGGTTGTAAAAAAACGATCTAAATGTCGCTTAAAACTTAACAATGGATCATCTAGTAAATAGAATCGTCGAAGTGAGCATGGTAGCAGATTATAAAGGGTGGGTGCTCGGTTTAGTACAAAACAGGATTTTAAGGTCTTCACCAACTTTTTATCTGATGGGTTGAAATTAAATTTGATTTCACACGTGATGCCTCGTCTGTCACTTACGTTATACTTCATTCCCGGGTTAGGACAAAGTGCATGGAGACATTTAAAAACATAAAGGATTAGGTAGCGTTCGTACCTACGCTGAATACTATAAATTCAAGGGATTGAAGTCTTCCCAATAGCTTAAGTGGACATGCCTGCAATATATTTTGTAAAACTTCTTTGTACTTTTTTTGTGATTAATTTGCCATGTCCGACAAAACAGTGCAAATTTTCTTGACGAAAATTGCGGCCCCCCATCGGTTACCATTTTTCACAGGCACACCAATTTCCGGAAATTTACTCCTAATGATTTTAATCACTGATGAAGAATCGCAGGTGCGACCCAATTTACCAACAATGGCCATCCTGACATACGATCCACATAAACAATATACTCCCATCCACAATGTGAAAACAAGTCTGCACTGACACTTTGGAATGGAAGCTCAGGAGTTGGTTCCGACATTAATGGCTCTTTCGACTGTGATGCCTGACATGATCGACATTCAGGACATTGTTTCACTATGTTGTCCACATCATTGTTTATACCTGGCCAGAACACGATCTGTCGAGCTCGGTGCTTTGTTCTCTCTTGGCCCTGGTGGGAGGCATGCAAATCATTCAAAACTGGACGTCTCAACGATTTTGGGATGACCAGTCTTTGGCCTTTCAAAATCACGTTACCGTCCACACTCAGATGGTTTCTCACATACCAGTATGGCTGAATTGTTTGATGAAGATCATTCTTATGTTGAGGAAATCCCGCCTCAACAACCCTCCTCAACTCCTGAAGAGTTTCATCACTGGCCACCTCACTTTCCAATTTTTTCAAGCGCAAATCAGACAGTTGATCTGCTTTGAAGTTGGTTATCAAGCACAAACATCGATCATGTGGTTGGTCAGCCTCTCCAAGTTCATCTTCTTGGGTGGGTTGATCCACCGGAGCTCTAGACAACGCATCTGCAACGGCGTGTCTTTGCCTTTTCTCCAACTTGCTCTAAATTGGTATAGTTGGATCTTCATCACCATTCTCAAAAGGCGCGGGTTTTCGATCTGATCCATCGTATATTTGTTCAAAATTGGAAACAACGGACGGTGATCCGTCACCAACTCGAACCTCAATCCCGCAAGATAACGATGACATTTTTTGATTGCCCACACAATTGCAAGCAATTCCAGCTCTATCATTGCATAGCGGCTTTCAGTGTCAGACACAAACCTGCTTCCGCATTGGATCAACCGCCATGTACCTTGTTGCTTCTGCCATAAAATGTAACCCAGTCCGTGAGTCCGTGATGCATCAGTTTCTAATCGTGTTTCAGCATGGAAGTCAAAATATGCCAACACCGGGGTCGAAGAGAGACTTTCTTTTCACCGCCTCAAAGGCTTTGGAGTGTTCGTTTTCCCATAAAAACGAGTTTTTCTCCTTCAACAATCCACGCAACGGCTCGGCTAACGCAGAAATACAGGGTGTGAAATCACTGAATTGCATGACTACACCGAAAAATGATCTAAGGTCGGTGCAATTCACAGGCGTTGGAAAACTTGACAGAGCTTTGGTCTTGGAGGGGTCCATTTCCCAGCCCTTCTCGCCCACGATGAATCCACAAAATTCAACCCTTGTTTGCCAAAAACGAACTTCTTTCCAGACAATGTGATCCCATGATATCTCTGGAGCACTTCACGAACTCGTTTTTCATGAGACTGAAGATCACGGTCATACACGATGATATCGTCCACAACTTTTGCTAGGTTTCCAATTCCTTCAAAAGCTTGATCGGTCCTCATATTGAATTCATCCCGGCTGCTATAAAACCTTGAGGGTCACGGCAGTACAGAAAACGATCCCATGGGGTGATGAATGTGGTGAGATGTCTTGATTCCTCAGCCAATGGGACTTGCCAATATCCATGACGAGCATCAAACTTGGTAAAGTAACGGGCTCCGTTCATGCCTACCACCATATCCTTAGGTGTTTTCATGGGGATTCTCTCTCTTAGATTCCAACGAAGTTAAGGCTTGATAGAGAGGAAGGAAAGAGATGTTTTTGTCCACAACCAAGAAGTTTTGATTGAAACGAATTTCCCGAAGTGGAACGTATGCAAAGAGGCCATCGACACTTATATTAGACGGGAGGTTCGGAGGAGAAGCTCCAAGAACGTATACTAATAAGTTAGCGAAAGCGAGAACAGATACGTACATGTTGCCAGTCTATTTTCCAGGATCATGAAAGGGATACTGATGAAGAACATGGAATCGTTGAGAGTTATATACAGAGAAATTGTGGGTATGCCTAAGGCCAAAGGATGCTAGCAGTAGGACTTGGCGGCGGGCAGGGCTCATACACTTCCACTAACCGAGGGCTGAGGTCTAGTGGGGTGCGAAGCACGATGGTGGTTAACTTCACCCGGTCGTGCCACGGTGTATGAGCTGGGAAAGCCCTCATGTCTGAACGCAAAATAGCCCGTCGAGCGTCCTCAGGGATGTCAATAGTTTCGCGGCTCATGCTGGAGATCATGGCGTGGTATTGTGCAGGAGCTCCAGCTTCGTCGCAAAACGGCGGATCACATGTTTCACATGGTTCGATATTGCCAAGGGCTCGGTGGCACTTGAAGCGTCGACGTCCTTGGTCGAGATAGAAAGGAACCATCTTCAAAAATTGATGGATAGCCTTGTCTGTGTAGCGGCGTATTTGGACTTGGGCGATCCTCTTGAGGCAAACCAGTATGTCCAGGGACAATTGAGTGAATCCCATGAAAGGGAGCTTGCGCGTGTCTTTGTCATAATATAGGGGACAATCGACAGTGAGAGCGTCCCAAGGCAGAGCGGTCATCACGTCCAGCCAAGAGTCCGAAGTGGCAATGTAAGCTAGAAGACAACCATAAAACGATTTTTTTGAGACGAAGTTAGACATGAGATACAAGATGAGATGACATGAAGCGAAATATTAGAACCGAGGTTGATCAGACCAAGGGAATGAGCGATATATAAGGGGGTATCCGACTGGGCATGTCGGGATGCGCATAAGGAGGCCTGGAACTAAGGATTGTGGAGAACGGGAATCAACAGCGTCCGCCAACCACATATGAGCTAAGGGGATCAACAGCGTCCTATGTCATATCTTGAACGTTCGTAAAAATGGGGCTCGTGGACTCTCGTGAAGCACGGCAATTATTCTTGTTTTCATTTTGGTCTTCCTATCTTAGGGCATCGCGCAAATTTTATTCGTTTTTGTTTTGAGTAATAGAAGGTTATGTTTTCTCCGCGTCATGACGTGATACTTATATCCATAAATATCGAATAAGTCTCTATCTTGTACTGCCACCTTTTTGAAGGGTGGTTAAATATACGTCAGCGGTTTGGTTTGGTATCAAAAGGGGCCTGTCCCTCCTTCGTGATTGAAGAAAGGCAGTTCGGTTCCAAACATGGCTCCCGAACTGGTGAACAAAATTGCCTGGGGTCGTGATATCTATTCTGGACATTGCGCATTGGGTTGGGCGAAATGCAAAAATTCTGATTTTCATATGTATTCTGGTCATTGCGCATCGGGTTGGGCGAAATGCGAGGATATTTATTCTTTTATAGGATCCACTAGAAAATGGGATGAGGAACAGTAGAGATGCTTTCCATATCAAGAAGGCAAGGGGTGCCATAAATCGTAGAAGGCAATTGAGTGCAACGAATTGTAACCCCAAAAAGGGTCGTGCAAGTGTGGAGTGGACACAATGGTTCCTGGGGCACGAGCTATAGATAAGAGACGCCTCCAGGCTGGGCTTGTCCAATCCAAAATGCCCCGACATGAGGAGTCATTCCAGAGAAAGCGGATGCTTAAGAGTAGAGGACAAATGGCAGTGGTCATGTAAACCAATTATACCAATGGAGTCGAAGTATACAATATATATTCTAAATGGAAATGAGAGACCCCAAGGGAAGAGGAAGAGGATGCTTAAGAGTAGAAGACAAATGGCAGTGGTTATGGAAATTAATTATACCAATGGAGTCGACGGATACAATATATATTCTAAATGGAAATGAGAGACATCAAGGGAAGAGGGAGCTCCAGAGGGGGTTTAGGAAAGAAACCGCAAGATAAATGACCCCGAAACTGTCAGAGGGAGTCATATTAACCCATGGTTGCAGTAAATCAACGTAGTTGGTCATCCCAGTGAGGGTTGAGACGAAAGATAGGCATGGTCTCAAACGGAGATAAATGAGCCACATGAGAGCGACGACTAGATCCAGTCCTAATGTGCTCCAAAATCGCAGTATTTCCATGGTCAGCTAAAGCGGTGATTTTGTAAGGACCATCATGGACTACTTGAAGAGCAGAATGCTTTTGGATTAAAGCGTCATTCAACATGACAAGATCTCCAACGGAAATATGTTTGCGCCTTCGGCGACGGTTTGCATGATTTCTTGAGTTTTCTCGATGTTTTTCTAACGTCGTATGTACATGAGAGCGGATATGTAGAAGGCTAGCTTTCATCGCATTACAATAGGAGTCCAAGTTGGGCCAGGAATAATCAGTCGAAAGCAAGTCATAGGGAATTTTGGGAGGAAGTCCGTACAATACCTCGCTGGGGCTCCAACCCAAAGACGTAGAGGTGATATTATGAGCCATATTGAATAGCAATAATTGGGAATCCCAAGGAGAAGAATTATTTGAACAAAGTATTTTCAAAGCTTTCTTGGTCTGTTTGACGGCCAGTTCAGCCGTGCCATTTCCCCATTGAGAATGAGCGGGAGTTTGCTTCAGTGTGATCCCAAGAGATATCAACCAGAGATGAAGATCTGTCCCGGGCAATAAAGCTGCCTCTGAGTCACTTTGGAGGATGCGAGGCAAACCCAATTGAGGAAAAACACAATTCTCCAGCGTGTGTCGGATGTGCATCTGAGATTTAGAAGGACTAGGGATGAGAACAAGGAAAAACGAGAAATTGCAGCAAATCAGATGAACCACACGATTTCCCTGTGGAGATAATGGGAATCCTCCCATGATGTCAAAATTGAGGATTTCTAACGGACGAGATGCCCTCTCATTGGTGCCTAAGCGATGAAGGGGGCCGACATCTTTGCAGGCAAGCTTGCAGAGATAACATTGTGCTGTATACTTCCACACAGATGATTTCAAAGTAGGGTGAAAATATTTGGTAGAAATGTCTTGTAACATTTTGTTCCGAGATTTGTGAGATCCCATAGACGAGTAGTGATGCAGAAAGAGTATGTGGGGAAGAAAGGAATCAGGCAGAAACAAAAGTAAGCGGTTGTTAGGACCTTTACGATAGAGTAATGTGTTGACCACGCAGAAAGGAGATGCCTTGTGAGTGCGCTGTGAAGACATTTTGGTCAAAATATTTTGACAAGCCATATCCCGATCTTGAGCTTCTTTAAACTGTGTCATAGAAACACTCCCAGAATGGACAACCGCCGAACCAGACACCATGGATGGAAACGTCCCTACTGGAACTTCGGTGTTGTGAATTTGTGCCCTCGAATCGGCAATGTATCGGGACAACGATCTTTCCAGCGGGTGTTGTGAAGACCTGCACGTCCGAGGCATTTTAATTTTTCGTTCCCGTGCAACCAAAAGAGGAGGCTGGGTGATGAGGCGGGGCTTTGGAATTTTCTTTCGAGTAGAAAGAGATGGGCCAGGGAGACCGTCCAAATCGAGCAACTGGCTTACTTCAGTCGGTGTGAAAGATTTTCCATCCTGGACAACCAATCAATGGAGGAGAGACTCACTCTCGGCTTGAGTCATTGGGCGCAAATTGCGGGTGGTAGAGTCATCGAAGTGCCGGGAAAGATCGTCGGCCACATTGTTATCTGCTCCAGGAATATGCACAATGGACATGTTGTAGGATGACAACTCCAAGGCAAGGCGAGCAATGCACGGTGTACTGTTTCGTGATAGGCGAAGGAACAATAGTGCTCGGGCGTCAATATGTATAGTCAGTTGGGAGGCAAATTGGAGGAAATAGTTCAGAGAGCGAAGACCATATAATAGAGCTAAGCACTCAATGCGATAGATGGAATAGTTGGACTCAGCTTTGGTGAGTTTCCGTGAAATGAAGGCAACAGGGGCGATGACACCATCTGGCAATATTTGATTGCAAGCAAATCCAAGGCCAGTAATGCTACCATCGGAATAACATGAAAATGGGAGATCAGGCTGAGGCAAGAACAACGTTGTATTGTTAGCCACCATTCGCTTCAAAGCAACAAAAGCATTGTCGTGGATACTACTCCAAGAAAACTTATGTTGAAGGGAAAGATCATAAAGTGGTTTGGCCACTCGAGCGAAGTGAGGAAGGAACCGACGATAGAAGTTTAAACTTGCCAAAAAACTAACGACTTTCCTTGCCGTAGTTGGACGCGGGTAGTCTTGATACGCTCGAATTCTCGCGTTCGGAATATTCATAGAGTCATTACGGTACACGATGCCCAGGAACTCTGTGATGGGGGTGAGTATGCGAATTTTCGACGGTTTTAACTTCAGGTTGTGATTGCGAAGGGCACGAAGAAGTTTCTCCAAAACGGCCAAGTGGCGATCAATATCCCTATGAATCATGATGGAGCCAGCCGTACAGACTAAAAGGTCATCGACGTAGCATAGCACTTCAGGGGTACTTTTGAACACCTCGTTAAGTAGAAGGCTTAATTGATTAGGAGAATTTTTCATGCCCTGTGCCAAGGTTTGATAGCAATATTTAACTTTGTTAGGACCCCAAAAGGCCGTCAACGGCTGAGATGCGGCGTCTAAAGGAACTTGATGAAAAGCCGCCTCTAAATCCAATGTCGTTCGTAAATGTTTTCCTTGTAATTGAGTCATGACCTCATTGTGACTAATAACGGTAGTTGGTTCTGAAACAGTGCATTCATTCATCAAACGAGCGTCCAGTAGTAATCGTAAAGCCCCCGATTTCTTTTTAGTCACCAATAAATTACTGGTAAGATGAGTTGGTTGGTTACATAACCGAAGTATGCCTCGCTCAGAAAATTGGTCCAGGATTTTTTGCACATCGGCGTGGGTGTTAGCCGGAAGTGGAAAATACTTTTGGCATTGGGGCTTAGTACCAGGCTTTAATCTGATGGATGATCAGAAATATTTGGCCTGACCAATATCTAGATCATGCCAAGCCAAACAATCCGGGAATTGACGAAACAGACTAGTGACCTGATCGCGAATATGGATTGGGAGATGATCCAAAGATATTTGATCCAAAACATCGTCCAGACAAGAGGAGGTGGCTGGATTAGTTAAAGAAAGTGCCCCATTTTCCGCTCGATCGACCAAAGATGATGCAGAAGGCTGAAAACAACCGTGCTTGGAGAAAGAATCCATCAGTTCGGTGCGCTTATCGGAAGAGAGGTAAAGGTCTTGAGCCATCAAATTGCTTTCCATTACTCTACGAGATTGTTCCTCCAAATCAAGGGAGGCTTCCAACTCGCAAAGCGCTAGCGATGGACAAGACTCTATGTTTCCAACCACTGAATGTTGAGGAATAGCAACGCATGTAGTAACCTCTGTGCCAGTGGCCAGGTAGCATTTAAGGAAAAGGTCTCCCGCCTCGCCAACGCTGACATCACTGCTAGTATAGTATATGGAAGGTGATTCAATGACATCGGAAAAAGTGGGGTGGACTTGAAGGGAAAGCAACGTCGTGCTAGGAATATTTTCATGTCCAGGGTCTAAAAGGAGATGGCACATGACCACAAACATACTGTTGGGTTGGAGAATGACGTCGTCTGAACATTTTAGCTGCTCGCTGAGTCGTTTGGATTGATGAATGGGAACTGGGAATTCCACAGAAAAAAATGAGACTTGGAAGCATTACGTGTTAAGGATCTTTCCACAAAAACAGAACGGTTGAAAACTAGTTGTTCTGGTGTTTCGTATAGCTTATAAGCGCTTCCCAGTATGTCGTTTCCAATAATGAAAGGTTTGGATAAATCAGTGGCAATAAGGCAAGGATGGTAAAATGATATAGTCTCATCATTGCTACCATGGAAAGTCAAACTAAGGAAAACGGAGCCCACTATGGAACCCGAGGAATTGGCATTGACACACTTAAACGTGCGAGGAGTGTTGAACCAATGAGGAGTATATTTCATTTCGATATCAAGTAGAAGGTCTTCGCGAATCACTGTCGCATTGGACCCCGAATCCTTTAATGCAGATACCGGATCACGGTTTTCGCCGATGCTCACGGAAAGGAACGGAAGCCCAGCAGAAGAATCGGCGAATGTTAGGGTGTTGAAATGACACAAGATTGTGTAATCTGAGTCCTCGGATCCAGGAAAAGTAGAGGTAACCGAGGGGATACTGAGATGTGAAACAGAAAAAAATTGTGAATATGGTCATAGATAATCGGATGCTTGTATCTGCTTAGTACCTCCGATTCGAGAAACGGTTGTTTCCCCGCCCCAGTCCTCGATAGGAGGGAGAAATGCCTCCTCGGTAATGTCCTCGGGACGGGACGTACGTCACCTGACGTGTTTGCGCCGGAAATGATTGCATGGACCAAAATTGGTCATGATCAGGGGCCGGGGGTGGCCCATACGGAAAGGATCCATTGGTATGATGATTGGGCCAATTCTGATATTGGCTCTGAGGCCGAAACCCTTCGTGGGTTGCAGAATATCGTCGGTTGGATCGATCATACTCAATGGGTCCGTATCGGTGCGAGGTTTGGGTACCTTGGAGCTCGTGCTCAGGGCCAGAGCGAACTGGATAGTGTGGAGCTGTACTCCAGGAACCGTCACGACGGCTAGGAAGCTCCACTCTATTGAGGGATGGTTGCGGGGAAAAGGGTCGAGGCGCAATTGGCCGTGGACTGTTCCCAGAAGGGAGGGTAGGATTGGTATTGGCTATTGCCGGCGTAGAGTGCGATCGAATTCCTCGAGCATTCTCAAATGCGTTGTGACGATTTCGTTGAGCCCGATCACGGGAATCGGAACGCATACGATCACGCACATTTCCACGGAATTTGACTTTAGGGTGGGATTGGAGTTCGTTCATTTCGAGGGCCGAAATAGATGAAAACTCCCGTTGAGCTGACGAGGCCTCAACCATTTCAGCCAACTCGATGAGCTCTGAGATCGGGGTCAGGACACCGTGTCGATTGTCTGACCATGTCTTTTCCTCAAGACGAAGCCAAACCTCGGTCGGACATATCTTACGGAGGGTGGACAATTGTTCACAATGAGACCTACCTTCCCGACTGGCAAGGGGAAATAGATGAGCAGTTTGATCTATATATAACATTACCCTTAACATAGCCCTATGAATGGTTTCATTGGTGTCCCGGGAAAAATGAGATAGCTTATTCATGATTAGTTGGGGCTAATCTTTCTTTGAAAATCGTGTAGCCATGGTATCAACAATGATTCTCAGAGGTTGATCTTTGATTACTCTGAACGTGTCGAAGTAATCCGCATGAGTCAAGGTACTCAACGCCAACTTGATGTGTTCGTGAGACAGGGAGTGGCTTTGGGCGAAGATGGTGAGTTTGCTCCAAAACTCTGAGAAGCAAATATCGGAATCTGCCTGAAGTTCGGGGACGAACTTTTTCAAACTGGATACGTCCAGGTCCACAAAGCACGTACAATCCACTGGGATAGCCAGATCAGTTGAACGACTAGAGCGTTGAACTGATGACATATCCTCAAGTTGGGATTGCACCTTAGCAATATTCTCATCCAGATTTCGAATTTCGCCACGAATCGAGCCCATAATGACGAACATGCGGTCAGGAACCACATCATCCTGATCATAAGGAGCCTCAAGAGCCAAAGCTTGTAGCCGAAGAGTCTCTCTATGACCCCGCAAAGTCTCAAGGCGATCAGATAAAGACAACATCCGAGAGTCATCGGAGAAAGGTTGAATAGTTACGGGGACCAAGTTTTTGAGTAATAAATCCCCATCGGAGTCATAAAAATGTTTTAACGTTAGTTGAGGNTCCTCTTCTCTGCCTTAAGCTCCTCCTTTTCTCTGTTCCAATTATGTATATAAAGCTATGTTCATCATGAATAAAAGGCAGTCTACGACTTACCACCGAGACCAACAATTCTTTCATTTCTTTAGGTACTTCTAAGTCTCGTTTCTTGATCTCGTCAAGACTTGTTTCGAGCGTTACATGCTTCATTTAGTGGCTGTCGGGAAAATACCAGTGAAAAAAACGACTTCCAATTGTTTGTAAAATCCAACAAGGCTCTGCATTTTCATGAAAGTTTAAATAATCCATCAAGCCAAAACGGTATACATACTTAACGTATTTTCATACTGATTCATCTTGAATTAATATTTGATTTCATTTTCAGCACTGAAAAACGTCTCCCTTTTGGATAAAATTCAACTTTTAAGGGTATTGAGAGTATATTTGCCCAAATTACATTGGGTTTTCTTTCGGGTATAATGGAAGCCAAAATGCTGATATCTTGTGCCGAATACTTACACTTGAAGAAGGTCGAGGAGGCTCATCAGAAGTGTCAAAGGAAGAATGAAGATAAAAAAAACAGTAACCAAGATATTTCTTGGGCTAAAGAAAGTGTGGAGGAGGAGCCGTCAGTTGAAGAATCTTCTCAAACAGAGGATCCAACTATCCCACCCAGGCAACAAGACAGTAGTAGTCTTTCCCAAATCGAATTTAGTGCCTCAACACCGAATCATTGGAACGCCGATAGTGACACCGACACTTTTGATGATAATAGCTATTTTTGTTTTGAAAAAAGAAAATAACGACCTAAGAATTAAGTGAGATTGAATACATCTTGCATCATTTATTAAATATTATCTTTTTCCAGTGGGAATCCTACTTGTTGGCTGGTTAAGAATAATGGTTGACCATCAGATTCAAATTAATTCCGGAAGTGCCCCCTAGCAAATTAGCGTTAGTCCTGATTTTGGGAAAATCAACCTGCTAGCCAGATTATACATAAGCTAGAGCATCCTAAATAATGTTGGTAAAGAAAAAGATATCCGCTTGATGCTCGAACTTTTTTAGCGGACCGTCAATGAGTGGAAAGGTGACAACAATCCATAAAAGGATGAAAATTGTATTAATTGATGCGACGCTATTCCCTTTCCTCTCAGAGCAAACTTGTGTTGGATATGCTTCAGCATCGCGATGAAGTATTTCGAGGTTCTTTTTCTCGAGCAATTTATTGTGGCCCATCTGCTCACGACTTCGAATTTACATCGCTTTTGGTTAAAGCCTTCCCTTCCATTAAACGTCATGATGTAAAAAGATTACCCTTGCTACATATCGTTATTTTGGGCACAATACCAGTAGAAGTGATCCATTTCAGCGGGTTGTAAGGCCAGAAGATTTGAACCTATACGCAGAAAAATCCAGTCAAAAGCTTTTGATCTTAGACGATTTTGGAAATAATGCCATGGAAAGAAAAGTTACAAACTTGGAAACTAATTCCAACGAATTGTGGCTAGTCTCCAAAAAAATTTGGACGTAGTTCAGGGTAAGATTCAGGCCTCCATCGAATATGACCAGTTACAAACTGAGAGTAAGGTGGTTCAGGAGGTCAGGTCGAATCCGAAGGCATTTTTCTCTTATGCGAACTCTAAGAGAAAAATGAAACACTCTGTTGGGCCTTTTGAGGTTGATGGGGCAGCCATTAGCAATGTAGAGACTATGGCTAACATGCTTGGAGATCAGTTCTCTAGTGTGTTTTCAACCCCACTGAGTTCGGAAGCAACAGCTCATTGCTCTGAAGATGAGTCTGTTGAGATTGACATGGTTAGTCAAGCTGAGCGTTTAGATGATCTTGTAGTCACAGATCAAGATGCTTTAGAGGCCATAAGGGACTTGAGGCTTTCCAGCTCTCCTGGTCCTGATGGTGTGACATCTCAGTTTCTGATGAGATGCTCACTGGTTCTCGCTCCTGTTTTCTCGTACTTGATGCGCTGCATCTTGGATCAGGGCAAGTTTCCATCTTCACTAAAGTTAGCTCATGTTGTTCCAATTTTTAAAGGGGGAGATAAGTCGCTCCCCAGTAATTACAGGCCGATTTCTCTCACTTCGAATATTGCGAAGGTGTTTGAGAAGATCATGAAGTTCAAACTTGTTGAATTTCTTGATATTCATGAAGTCCTTCCTCCTAGCCAGCATGGGTTCCGAGCACATTTTAGCACGGTTACCCAACTGATTGAACATATTGAGCGGGTTATTGAGGGACTAGAGAGTCATGAATCAGTTGATGTAGTTTATCTCGACTTTGCCAAGGCCTTTGACAAGGTAGATCATGGGCTTTTAGTTAACAGGCTCCATGAAATTGGGATCCAAGGCAGGGTTCTCAATTGGTTAAAAAGTTTCATTTCTGGTAGGAAGCAATTGGTTAAGGTTGAGGGATCCCTTAGTGACATACATGATGTCAAGTCAGGTGTTCCCCAGGGTTCGATCTTAGGGCCCCTCTTGTTTATAATATTCGTTGCCCCGCTTCAAAAGCTTAGTATCACTGCCAGTCTCTCTTCTTATGCTGACGATACAAAGTTAGTTTCTGGTAGGAATGGCCAAGATTCCAGTAGCCTTGCAAAGGACTTAAATCGAATCTACTCTTGGGTAACTGAGAGTAATATGGCCCTGAACGGAATGAAATTCCGCTCAATGACATTCGGGTCAACTCCTTTAAATACTCCACTCGTAGATAATGGAGGTAAAGATATTGAGCAGGTCTCATCTATGAAAGATCTAGGTGTAGACCTCCAAAATAATGGAAAGTTCGATGAGCATATCCAGTTGAAGGTGGGTAAGGCTTTTCAAATGTGTGGTTGGATATATTGCACGTTTAAGTCCCGAGATAGCATCATGATGCTAACTCTGTACAAGTCGATTGTCCAGCCACATCTTGAATATTTTTTTGGCTCCCATGAGTTCAGCAGGTTTGCAAAAGGTCGAACAAGTCCAAAGATGTTTCACTAGGAACATCAAAGGATTGAGAGAGCTCTCATATTGGGAGAGGCTAGAAAAGTTGGGACTATACAGTGTTCAGAGAAGGTACGAAAGGTATCTGATACTGTACGTCTTCAAAAGTATCCATGACGTTTGTCCCAACCCAGGATTTAGGGTCAATGGTAGTGACCGCAGAGGCTTAATGTGCGTTTTGAGAGCACCTTCAAGCCCTCGAGCATCCAGGCTAATTCGAACAATGTAGTCCACACCTCTTCTCGCTCGGGCTCCTTCATTGATTAATTTGCTTCCCGCTGATATTCGTAGGGACTACGTAGGCCTTGTTCATCCGGAAGCATCTTTCAAGTCAGACTTGGACAAATTTTTAGATAGCATACCAGATCAACCCTACATTTAAGGACTAGCTCGGTCTGCCAACTCAAATTCGTTGGTAGACCAAATATCATATAAAAATTGAAAGGTAATAAATAGACGAATTATAACCTTTCAATTCAATAGCACTGAGGATTACATTCCCTGTAGCGGTTAGAAAAGCCCGTGAAAAACCAAACAAAAAAAAATTAGCACGAAGATAAAAATGTATTGTACTCTGCATGGAATTCAAGGCATTATTCGAAATGGGATCACACCATTACAACATTTCAGTCATTGTCGTAGGTAACCCAGAAACAGACTATTATGCCAAAGAGTAGTCAAATGACGATAACTCCCAATGTTCCCAGTTAGTGCAAAGTTTCTATTCAACGGAGAGACATCACACCGCAATTCTCTGCAACATGTCTAATATCGTCATTTTTAACCATCGAGGCTCTAGATCAGTCATGAAAATGATTAATGCAAACTTTGCACCCAACGGAGATGCTAATTTCCTAACCAATCGCTTTTAAACCTTGAACTTGGGATTTCCATTTATTCGTGGAGCCCACTACATAATGATTGATTTGGCAACGGACTCAAACCTGCCGCCGGATATAATGTTTCGAAGTTTATTTTATCAACTGAACATCAAATATTTTTTTTTACCTTTACGTACTTAGTCGGTCTACTGTTGATTGTTTTACATCGATGAAATAAAAACCACGAACACCAGGTAAAATCATGTGTTTTTACTAAATTCCCGTTTGTCAATTGTCGTCGTTGTTTTCTTCCTATACGGGATAAGACAACGAAATGGATCGATCACAAGTAATCTCGATGAGGCTGGGGTGTTGACCTATAAAATTGAAATTGGAGAAACTTGTAGAAGAAAGTATTATTCTCACATTATTAAATGTTTTTCAATGGTGAGCATAACTAGCTCTTCACCTAGGGAGAAAATGAGAGAGATCAAGGTGGATTAGAAGCGATGGCTGTTGGAATGGATGTTCAAGTACATACGTTTGTGTGTACCGTAAAATCAACTTATCGAGTGGAGCTGAGAATTCAACCTCTAACCGTATCATACCATCTAACACTGTTGGAATTAGGTAGTCAAAATTGCTCTCGAGACTGGTACTGAAAAGCAACACAAAAGATGAAGATTGGATTCCTTTGAACACTTTGAACAATCGTAGATTGATTGACCAGCTTTAGCTTCGAGTTGACAAATTGTAAACCCATACCTTATATCCTCACACCAAACGTAACATCCATTCATAAAATCTGGAATGAAGGTAATTATCTCAAAATTGTTTCTGAAATTCAAATAATGCAGTCTGCCAAAAACATCCCCCTTTGACAAACCTTCATAGCTTATCCCGGATGTAAAAGGCGAAGCTAAAAATGTGTTGAAAATTTGCAACCGGGCAAATGCGATCTAATCATCATTATTCTCGCTCCCTTTGGTCGTCAATGATTCAATGGGCGAACCTGTAGATGACAATGGCCCAAAATCAAGGGTTGCAACATGCTCCTGCCATCACGGCACTTACCATTGAATAGTCATCCGAATACTCTTGATGAATGCAGTTGATGTAGGCTCATTGGCCCCTTCCCGTCTGTCGTCTGTCGAGAACTTGTAAGGATTGTTTGATCTCCTTCCAGCCAAGTTATCACCTAGCACATTCATTTGTTACACAGCCTTATCTTAATAGATAAGAAACTTTAACTAAGCTTCATATACCTTCAATGAAAAAGACGTAGATCTTTTGAGGATTAGAGTGGCTCAAGAACAAACTTTTACTACAAAAAATTGCGGAATTCTACCTAATAATTGATTATGTGGTCGTTGTTGCAATCTTGATGTCTGGTCCTATTGTAGGACGGAGTCGGAACCCGGGAAGAATTCTGAATAACCTGTCCAATGTCGACCGGTTGCATTATGAATATTCTATCTCGTGTCAGCTGAAATACAATTTCCTTTTCCGATGGTAATCGAATAAGATTATCCAACACAACAACACGCTGTAAGTTCTTTCCTGATAGTAAGGTTTGCACGCTTTATAAGTAGTATATCTGTTAGGTCTACCATCTCTTAACTAGTAAACGGAAATTACTACATGGTCCTTCGAGCCGGATGTAATCCAGCCGCCTAAGTTGATTTGCCCTACTGCCGAGGATGGTTCAGATCCTCTCGGATTTTGGGATTTGAAATATTTTTGGAGCAGCAAGTTTGGGACCGTAGTTGGTGCTTTTGGGGCCATTTCAGGAGATACACATTCTTTACCCAGGCTTGTGAGTGACATTGAGTTGCGAATCCCAGAACGATTGGTTTGTTCAAAGGCTGAGATAGTGTCACCCATCGAACCGACTGTGAGTTGTAGCCAGGTGGGTGGGCTTGAAGCCAAAGGAGAAGTCGGAACGCCGGCCGGCGGTGTGTCGACTCAGGCGCGTCTGACAGATCCGATCTGCTTGAGTTTAAGTCATCATTCCTTGATGACCGAGGTCGGTGGCCTACCCTTGATTAATCTAATCCAATCTCGGATTGAGTTTCGAGAACAGTACGGTGCACCCAGTGGTCTCGCTGAAGTTGCGTACGAGGTTTAAAGTCCCCCCTTAGCACTATTGAGACATGTGAAAGTTGGCGATAATTGTTCTTGGAAATTTAATGCAACTTTCGGGAAGTGAATCGGTTTTGTTCATTTCCCGCTCTGTCTCAATCTAAGATGGCCGAAGCAAAGGCGGTTCAGGAAATCCATTCCCCGTGGGAGGCACCGTGAATCCGTCGCCACCCTCGCCCACGGGTCTGACCCAGGTGGCGGCTAAAGGGGTGTTTACCCCAGGTCGGCCACTCTCTGCTTTGCATAGGGCGGTCCAAGCCGAGTTGGAAATCCTGGGCCCAGCGTGGTTCCAGGTTGTTGTTGATGGCCATCCATCCGCCACACCTGATCAGACATCCGCACTCACCAAGGTGAAACTCAACCAGGCCACCCAGCAAATTCCCTGTTGTTGGCAAGCTGAGCGTTGCTTTGAGGATGACTGTCGAGTGGTCAAGCACCTCTGCGAGACCCTTGCCTAAGTCATTTCGGATCTCAAGGCCAAGGATGTTGCTGACGAATCGGCTCGCATCGAAGTGAGTCGAGCCCAACGTCTGGTCACCGAGTGGGAATTGGCCCGCCGCCCACAACTCGAGAAGAGCTACCGTGAAGCGGCCGACGACTGGTTCCAGCCTGGTGAGGATCCCCTCACACGCGTCTACTCGTCCATGTCGAATTCTGTGGAGAATTTGATTGCTCAATTTGAGTTCGAATTATCCACCAGGCCCCTGGTGGACCAGGGTTCCGCCAACCGTTCCGGTGGACCAAGTTTCGGTGAATGGCAAGACAGTCATTCAGTTTGACGCGGCCAAGCTGATCCAAACCTTCCATGGGGATATCAATGATCCAGATGTGCTACTCAACTTCTCGAATTGGAAGAGTTCGTGGTCCAGCCTGGTCAAGGAGATGTCCACCCTGAGGGGATTTGATCCTACTTTCCTTTACCAGAAACTAAACTGAACGATTGTTTGGGTGGTCCAGCCCTAGCCTTGGTGTGTGGGTATTCATCCTAATCAACCAATTCGTACTAGGCGGCCATGAAAGATCTCGTGGATAAATATGAAGATCCGATTTCACTGGCCGTTTCTTATAATTATTCCGGTCTCCAACCTCCTAAGACGGCCGCGGAGCAAGCAGAGGCCATCCGCCATGCTTTTAAGGCCCTGCACAACATGCGCGATGTCTTCAAGCGTGAGGAAGTCGACATGTATAACTTTACGTTGATGCGAACAAGTGTCACGGCCATGCCCTTGGAGTCTCAAGCTCTCTGGACCACGAACAAAATTCAGAAAAAAGACATGATTATCTTCTGAAGTCTGATGAAGCAGTCAAGAAAGGTGAGATCCTTCCCCAATGGAAGGCCGGGATGGTGGAAAACTACAATCAATTCGATGCGTGGCTCCGCCTTCAGAGCATCCAGTTTCGCCAACCCCCTAGTGAGCCGGAAAGGGCCCATCAAGTATCAAACACTTCTAACTTTGCCCTCACTGAGAAGGAGAGACCGACCAATCGGTCCTCTTGCTTTCTCTGTCCAAGTGGGAATGCCTGTCACCCTTTGGACAGATGCTGGAAAGGGTTAGCCATGTCACAGAGATAGTGGAAGACAATTTGCTATGACAAGAGACGATGCATCAAATGTGCCCATCCCTTCCAGCCAGGGCATCATAGTCAAGTGGTGTGTCGCTTTTGTGTTGGGAAAGAGTATCAGGTGGCACATCACAAGCTCATGTGTCCCCGTAACAAGTTCCGGACGACTCCCATAAAAGCCACTATCTTTAAGCCAAGAACAAATGGGAGAAGAGGTCCTAAATGGGAAACCACTGAAGCCACAGATGCGCCAATGCCCAAGTGGGCCAAAGACATGAAGACCATGATGGATTCCCTGGCTAAGAATAGTGAGCAAAAGGCCAAGGACAAATCTATGAGAAATAAATCTGACAAGAACAAATATATTGATTTGAATAAAACCCATAGGTCTAATCTTTTTCCTGAAAATTGCAAATTGCGGGGGAGGTCCTCCAACTTCCTGATTGAAGCCAACCCTGCCTTGATGGAACGAAGGAGGAGGAGAAGATGGATCCAGGGAACACAAAGGTCGTGATTGTGGAACCTGTTTCTCAAGTTGAAATTAATAAGGAACATGGACAAAATGCGAAAGTTCCGTCAAATAGAAGCTTGAGAAAAAAGAGACGCCAGAAAGGTTATTACAGAGAATTAGCGAGGGGCTTGAATTCCGCATAATGACAGCATCAAAAGTGCGAGCAAATAAGCCCAATGAATTGGGGTTCGTATATACAGTCCACTTTTATTCGGTTTTATCTTTTTTCCGAATCACGAAAGAGCTATGCAAGGGGGTCTGGGAGCCTTACAACCTCTTGGACTATTTCCCCAGGAGCCTTACAACCTCAATGACGATAACCTGGGCAATTATCCTTCCAAGGAAGGGAGATTACCTTTTGCACTCTGGTTCCCAGGAGGAAGAATCCTCAGGTGAAATTGGTTGGTCAAGTTCGTTGTAAGGTCAACCCTACAGAGATCCCTAGTTCGCCAATAGTTATAGGAGGGAATGACTTCTCCACTCATCCCGTGATCCCGTGATCCCGCTAGCTACCATGTAGAAATATGGTTGTGAGGACAACGGATAGACACTAGACGTCAGATTACTGTAAAAGTCGGGGGTGAGTGTCTTGGACCATCCCAGACATTGGTTTGGTTGAAAAGGAAACGTTTCTCACGTTTTCTTGGGGGGGAGTGTCGCAATCTTGATGTCTGGTCCTATTGGAGGACGGAGTCGGAACCCGGGAAGAAGTCTGAACAACCAGTCCAATGTCGACCGGTTGCATTATGAATATCCAATCTCGTGTCAGCTGAAATACAATTTCCTTTTCCGATGGCAATCGAATAAGATTATCCAACACAACAACACGCTGTAAGTTCTTTCCTGATATTAAGGTTTGCACGCTTTATAAGTAGTATATCTGTTGGGTCTACCATCTCTTAGCAAGTAAACGGAAATCACTACAGTCGTGAAACGTTTGGCATAAAGTCTGGCATTGTGGCGCTTCATTTTTTTTTCCAGTTTATTCACCAATTCGGGCTGAACAGAACGGACAAGTGAAAAAAAGTTGAAGTAAGAATTGTCTTCTTTTTGCCCTCACCCAAATATTGAAATCTATGCTTACCATGAGGGCAGATATTTTTACGTGCAGCTTGAGTGAGAACAATGTCACCACAATATCATCCGTCTCGTTAGAGGTAAAGGCTCGAAATTCATTGGCTAAGTACAAAAAAAAAGACATTAAATCACACATGTACACACATTTTCTATGTGGGACGGAAATACTTGTCTGGGTAAAAACGATTGTAACATCACAGCCACCAGGAAGCATGCCTTCCTCATTGAAAAAAATGCCGGTTTGTACACAATAACGATTTAGTTTTGATCACTGATTCCAAAATAGCATCTCTGTTCTTCTTGGGCCCTGATTTTCTATGTCCGCGTCTGTGACATTGAAATGTGCGATATTGACATGTTCTTGTCAAGGACTGAAGCTCCCTGATGGCACCTTTGTAAGGCTCAAAGTGTTGTTCTGTTGTGGATATGAAAGACCCTTCAAGGAGATTCAGGTTTAGCCGCAGGGTCTTTCTTTATGATCGAGTAATAGTGTATCTGGTTACAAAGACAACAGCAGTACAGATGGAGCTTTTTCCAACTGGCAATGCCTTCATGTTTACCCACATGGGAGTGGATGCCGACCGATCCAGTTTATGAATCCTGCAATATCTCAACCCTAGTGGAGGTGCATGGCCCTCCAATGGAAAGTAATATAGCAATAGATCCTATTGAAAATAAAAATCCTCTCAAAAATGCTTCTGGGGTGTCCAAGTAGGTCTTGTGTTCCCAACTGTTGCCAGAATGAGTCATATCCAGAGCGTAAGACTGACAATGGGAATCCAAATCCCCACCAGAGCATAACACGTGATCACACTTCTCCAGTTTGACATGCCCACAAGCTAGTTTCTCCATCTTGAGTGGGTAATCGGCAAGAGGTTCCCAAACCATTATATCTGCGTGAATAACTTCCACACTAAAACGCGTGGTACTGGTTAGAGATGTAATGGGCTGGAACCCAGCTCGAAACTCGACAACAGGCTGAGCTCTGGGCTAGCCCAGAGCTCAGCCCAGCTCGAACTGTTGAAACGTATTTGGCCCAGACCACCTCGAGCTGGGTTTAGACTCTGGCTCAGCTCAGCTCGAAAAGTCGAGTTATATGTCAGCCCAGCTCATGTTGTCGAGCTAGGTTTACGCTCTGGCTCAGCCCAGCTCGAAATTGTCGAGCTATGATACAGCTCAGCTCGAAATCGACGAGCTATGATATAGCTCAGCTCGAAATCGACGAGCTATGATACAACCCAGCTCGAAATCGACGAGGCCATGCCTCAGCCCTGACGGAACTCGATGGAGCTCAACTGTGGCTCACCTCAGTTTGACAACTTTTGTCTTTAACTGAAAGATAAGCCGAGGAAACATTATGCATGACAATGAATGGTCTGTTGCAATCAACAATTTGGTTGCTACTCAGCCACTTGTTCAATGATTTTGCCTGGTACTCCATCTTTCCTTATGTAGTATGAGAGTTTGGTGAAACCGCAAAAAAACCTTGATAAAAGAAAGGTCACAAATCTTCTTTTAAATGACTTGCAAACACTTCAAAGTGAGTGTAGCCTGGGTTAATTTGAATATTTCGAAATGCTATTAGTAATTACTGACGTTTGGAACAATTTTTATTCGTGATCTTTTTGGTCCAAGGTAAGCGTCGAACCCACGTGCGGTGGGTTATTCAGTGGGCTTTCGTTCGGGTCTATCATGCATCATCAATTGTGTTTGTCAGGTAAAGTAAAAGTTGAAGGCCATACGTGCACAAAAAGGAATTTCAGTAAATGAATCAAATTTAGTTTTCGCTCTTTAGCAATAAACCACAAACCGTTTTGGATCACAAAATCGCAAATTTGTTATTGAAGCTCACTTGTACTTCGAAATATCCTCTCTGTATATTTTGGTATCATCCGCGAAGCTTTATACCTTGGATTCGACAGACATATTCATGTCGTTAACAAAAATGACGAACAGCAAAGGGCCCAAGACACTTCTTTGAGGAACCCATAAGTACACTTTCAATGTATCAATGTTCCAAAGTGAAAAGTGTTAAACAGTAGTTGGATAGATATTTGAAATAAAATTGTTTTTATTATGAAAGCGGTACATTGTTTTGGATACAAGCAAGTTTAAAATTCATTTTACAAATTTGCATGGAGACATATCAAGCTTGTGGCAATATCATCTCCCAGGTTGCTTCTTTTTTCACGCAAGATATCTCCGGCAGAGCTGAAAAGCCTCTCGCTGGGGACAGAGGTTGCTGGAATAACTAAGTACTTTATGGCAACTTGATAAATATGAGGAAACCTTTCCTTGCCAACTTTCACCCACCAGTTTAAAGGATCAGACTGTCGTAAAATTCTAGGGACTTCAGTCAGATACAAATGTAACTCATTAGTGGCTTGATTTGAGGAAGAATAGCTATCTTTCATTTCGGTTATAACTTCTCGATCCATTTTCGTCCAAAGAGACTTTTTGGACCTTTTGGACGCTTGCGAAGAGAGGACTCCTTCATATGAGGCACTTGGAATATCAGACCCAGAGACTGGAACGATCGATCCCTTTTTCAACTCCTCTTTCAGTTCTGTCAACGCCTGGTCTAAGCCATCTGTACTCCGGAACATGCAGTTTTGATATCTCGGGTCCAAGAGAGTGCTGAATGTGTAAATGGAATCAAATTCCACTCTTCCAAATCTGAGATGAAGGTACTTTAGAATTTCTTGGGCAAGTTCTATTGTTAATGTAGTTTTACTTTCTTCCACTTCTTCTTGGTACGCTTTCATCAATACTGTGGTCATTGGAATAGTTTTGCCGATTGTCGTGTGTTTTTCTCCTCCCATCTCTTGGGTAGCTTCATAAATGTGACTGAGGCAATGGACCATATCTTGAATGGAATCCCACTCTGAATGAGAAAATTTGAAGCTATCACTTTTTCCTTCAAAAAAACTGTCGGCGAATAATAGTGTCAAGACATTCTTGCTTTCCAAAAATCTTTCTAACATCATGAATGTTGAATTCCATCTCGTTTCAACTTTGGCCTTCAACTTTTTAGGTGTGGAACCAAGCTTGATGTGCAGATCCTCAAGCTTATCAGAAGCAACAGTACTGTGATGAGTGTAGGTGACAACATTCGATACCTTTTTGATCAAATCTTGTAGACCAATATCTGCAGAAAGAGACTTCTTTACGACCAAATTCAGAAGATGGGAATAACATGGCTGATGAGGAAAAGAAAGGGTCCCCAAAGCCTTTTGGATATTTGCAGCTTTGTCAGAGATCGCACAAACAATTTTCTTTTCCACTTTGTATTGAACCAGAGTAGTCAAGATTTTCGATCGCAAATTTTGTGCTGTGTGACTTCCCTTGATTCGAGAACAATCCATAATTTTACATTTCAAGGTGGACGTTTCTTCATAAAAAAATGGCAAGTGATAGCCAAAAATGCAGTCATATTGCGACTCGACCATCCATCTGTGGTTATAGCAACACAAGAAGCCTTATTTAGGTGATTCATTAAACTTTCTTGGTCTTCCTGGTACATATCTCTTATAAGAGAATCCCTCAACGTTTTTCTTGAAGGGAGGATGTAATGAGGATCCAACACACGAATGAATTCCTTGAATTCAGGCCTTTCCACCATTGATAATGGTTCCATTCCTTTCACGACCATTTTGGCAAGCATCCTGTGCCTAGCTGTCATTTCACTTGATCCTTGTTTGTATCTTCCGCCCAAAATAACAGTCCCTCGTGGCGACATGCCCGTATTTTGGATAATTGAACTGAATTCAGAGGGATGTTTGCTTTGTAGATGTCTCCTCAGCGTAGAAGAGCTTCGATCTTTTTGAGCCTTATAATACTTTTTCTCGTTTTTTTCTTTGCAAGGTTTGCAAAAAAGCACATCGGCTTCCATCGTGAAATAATCCCAAAGACAACGCCCCACCTTAGGGTGAACCGTGGTTTGACCATTCAAATGTTCATTCAGAGTTGAGCCACTCGCTGAAGTTAAGCCCTGCTTAACCAGATTTGGGTCACGAACTGAAAGGGATTATTGACTTGCTTTAATTAGAATGTTTGCATAATGTAATTGTCTGCTTTACTTTACTTTTACCTGAATCCATTGCTTGTTCCCTCGTCTCGAACGAATACAAGGAAAAAACTGCTGTTTTGATTAGGTCGGTTCTCGCCGAGGGGTAATTGTTACGTTCACGAAAAAGGTTTGGCTGACATCTCTTAACGTAGGTCTGAATCATTTTTAGTTCTACTACCGGGTGAGGGTGGACAACGTTCTTGGTTGTCACGTTCAAAAGGAATAAATCTTAACTGAAGCGCCTGGTGGAAATAAATATGTTAAAAGCTGAGAGTCTAAAAATAATCATAATATATTTTGGTGTTTGAAAGTTCCACTATTAGTTGCAACAATCTTAAGTTAGGAGTTCTAACGAAGTAAATTGTTTGCTATCAATTTTATCAGAAATTGAAACTACTGTCAAAACTTTGGCGTCACGATTTCAAAAAAGACCATAAAACATTGAACAAAAGAATTCGAAGAGATACATTTATCAAGAACATTAAAAACAAGCAAAGACTGGTTTGAATCGAAATGTCTTGTCTGAGCATAAAGATATATTTTGGAGGAGGATTAAAAAGTCGGTACGGCAAAAACATGCCATGTACCCCCTTTTTTTCAAAAACTTTACGCGAACTCGGTACTGAAACGTTGAACGAGTTGTGAAAGCATATCAAATTCAAATTATTGAAGCTCTCAAGAGAGGGAAGCAAAAAGTCTCAATTATGTCAATAGTACATACCACGGACTTCTAGAAATATGGACTGCGAATGAGCTTCCCGCCAAATCGGCCTGCTCTTGGTCATAGCCACTCTGAGCCACTTTTCGAAGTAAAGTAATAAAATAAGAAACGTAGATCTCCTTAATTAACGGTAGGTCAATTTTATATCATTTACATGCAAAGTCGATCGTTTCAAAGCTATGTTGTCAAAAGCTTATGTAGCTGACCAAGAGCAGGCCGAAAATTCAAATTTTATGTAGTGTTTACTACATAACTTTAAACATGTCTCCTGAGTTCGCTAAACATAGGTTTGGGCTCAAACTTGGCTGAGTTCATCTATTCAACAAGATCTTGTGGTCGCATGAAGTGCTTATTTGGAATAAGATGGGCGGTTTAGGAGATAGGAGATAGGATATTTTTGCTTCCGTTTGCAGTTCTTATCTCTAGAAGTCCGTTTACATACATATCATTGGCATGAATTTACTCGATCAACCCAGCTCAGCTCGAAACCTGTTTTTTTCGGCCCAGTCAGCTCGTGAGCTGGAAACTGTCAACCCAGCCCAGCTCGAAATGAGCCACCTTCCTCTTAGCTCAGCCCAGCCCGAAAATTTTTGGCTCATTACATCTCTAGTACTGGTCCCAGCATCATAACCACCCACAACCACTAAGTCCGTCCGTCCTATTCAAGATCAAGATTAGGAGAAAGAAATGCAGAGAGATAGAGAGAGGGAGCAATAGAGAAAGAGAGAGCACGACAGCTGCACATGCGCATGTGTATACAATACAAGTACACACCAGCATGTAATAAACCTGGCCCGTCCACCCATTCAATTCCGTTATAGATTTCTGTCTTGTCCTTGGAACCCGCCCCGGAAGAAGAACATGGAGAGCCCCCATCAGTATGTTTATGCTTGACAGAAGAAAACGGAATCCAAGCCCGCGATCCCGAAAGCATTGGAATTGTATCCTCGCTAACTTAAAGCAATACATTTATGATCGATCATTTCAGCCAGTTATTGGGAGATTGAAGCACGAGAAGTGCCACGAATTCGCCAATTGCTCTTGAAGGTCGCCGACTTTTTCTTGGTATTGCTTACCTAATAAACACAATAGGCATGAGTTACCATAATGTCCACAAGAAATAATACCATCCTCAAATTGGACGAACATGTGCAGCCCTGCCAAGGGAGGCATCTGAATTGCGCTAATATTACTAAAAACTTGCTAAAAATGCATGTACCAAGTTCAGCTCGGCTAAGCACAACTTGAAAATGTTTAGGAATATGGCTTCAAGACTAATCTTCATCATGTGCGACTTTGGCGCTTGAGATTGAACTTAAAGTCCCGCTTCAAGTTTGAATTGAGAATACGGGCCCCTAACCACCAGATAGAGGAACCAACTCCTAGAGAGTGCAATGAGAGCTAGCCAGGCGGACTAGTTTTCAGAGCAAATGAATGTCAGGTTACCGGCTGCTAGGATATAGTTTCTGATTGCAGAGGCGCTGCTTTCCATCAGCTAGAGTTGCACTGTCCACTGGTTACCGATTCAGTTGCAGCAAAAAACCATAACAAACTCGATTTTTATTCTTCTATGTTACTTCTTCTATGACTACCAGGTCAAGGTGACTCCAGAGGTGGGTTCTTTGAATCGTGTCTAACTCATTTGACGCATGAATTAGTGCATGAATTAGTTCACGACCACACTTTTGCGTTCTTTGAATCATGTTAAAAGTTGGTCGCGACTATGAACTTATTCGTTGGCTATACTAGACGGCAAGAATTGACCTTGTCTAAATCGCCGGTAACTAAACATGAATTAGCAGGGATTCACAGAACGCGAAAAAGTTTGCAAATTAAGTCACTGCTAACTAACGGTAAACTAGCCCATGAATGAGTGCATTGACTAGATGCGATTCAAACTCTGAAAGCACCTTGCAGGGGCATCTTCGAAAAGGCATTTTAAATTGATCGCAACTCTGTGTAAGGCACAATTACTATTTTTGCGCGAGTCTTGCCAGTGCATGACGATATTCCATAGCACAAAACATGCACGAATTCCGCGAGATGGCCTATATCGACAATCGATTCAAAAGGTCCTTGTTAACATTCACAAAAAGGTTTCCATCAGGGTCACAAAATGTGGCTCTGAAATTTTGCGAGCTAGCCTCAATTAATCATTGATGCTCGATTTTAGAGACAATTTCGACGTAATCAGTATTCATAGTAACTCGAGAAGAAATTTGTCTTTCCGTTTGAACCAAAGACGTGATATATTGGCACCAATTAAAAAATTACATTACATTGGAGATTTACAAAAATTAAACGCCTTGTTCTTGTTGGTTATGGTGGCTCTGGACAACAATGTATCTAGAATTGCAAAATGTACCATGGAGCCGGACGATTAACAAAATAATGAGTCTATTGCTTTGCTCGGATTCCATCATTTTGCCGCAAAAGTGAAAGTGATCGGTCTGTCTGTCCCACCGTGTTGACGGGCGCAGGTAATAGAAGGAGAGAGGGTGGAATTCTTTTTAGGAACACGTGACACACTCGTACTGCAGTAATCAGTGTTAAAAAGCTATGCCGTCTTTATGTTACAGTAATTGTGCATCTGGGGCCTATGTTATAAAGAGTTTGTCCAATGTCCAATAAGTACTTTTTGTGATCAACGTCATAGATCCCGAAAACCTGGATGTTGGACAACCGATGCTTGGGTTGACTAAATAGCACAATAACCTGTTTGCAATCAAGGCCCAGTAGTAGATAATCCATTGCAGTGTTTAGCTGATGATTTTCCAACATGGAGTGCCCAGAAAAATATGACATTCATCACCAAATGTGAGTACTGGACATCAGACAAAATGTTTATAACATTAACCTCTGGTTACAAAGATAACAACGGTACAGCTGAGGGCATCGTCGGTTGGAAACAGCTCAATGTTTACCCGCATTAGATTGGATGCCGCCAGATCCAGTTTATAAAACCTGCTATACCTCAACCATGGCGGTGGTACAAAGCCCTCCAATGGAAAGTAATACAGAGAGTGGTTCCATTGAAAATTAAATCCTCTCGAAAATGCTTCAGGGGTGTCTAAATAACTCTTGTGCTCCCAAGTGGAGTCGGAAAGAGTCATGTCGAGAGAGAAAGATTTGTAATGAGAGTTGAACTCCCCACCAGAACAAAGCACGTGATCACGCTTTTCCAGTTTGACGTGTCCACAAGCCAGCTTTTCCTCTTGAGTGGGAAATCGGCGGGTGGCTCCCAAATCAATTTATCTGCATGTATGACTTCCACACTACTAAGCGTAGTACTGGTCCCAGCATCAAAACCACCCACAACCACTAAGGAGACACCATTGTTTATAGCAGATCCAAAGTCCCGCCTAGCATGTATTAAACGTGGCCCATCCAACCATTCAATTCCGTTATAGATTTATGTATTGTCTTTGGAACCCGACCCTAAAGAAGATCCACCCATTATAATCGGCTTACCACCCAAAACGTGGAGAACTCCATCAGTATGGCGATACTTGACAGGAGAAAAAGGTATCCAAGCACGCGATCCTGAAAACATTGGAGTTGAATAAATGCTGATGTATTGTAAGGCAATGAAAATATGAACGACCAATTCAGCTTTGAATGATTTTTTGCCACTTTCGGTCAGGAATTCAAAAATGGCTTTTTAGTGATTTCCCCAGCAAGTTATCTCCTCGTTGACAAAAATCCACTTGTTAGGAGCTTCTGCCACTTTTCGCCACCATTTTTTGTCATCTGGTCACAAATGGCTTTTAATGATTTCTCATCCCTGGCGATAAGTGCTTCGAATTTGCCAACTGTTCTTCAAGGGCGCTGACTTTTTGGGTCTATGAAGAGTCTTCAAAACGAAACGATGAGTAGTAAAAGTGGAGAAAACATTTTCATAGTTTTCAAATGCTTAATTGTGAGCAGGGATGCGAAATTGTTTAAGACGATTTTCTATCATATGATAGATAACAGTGGCAGAAACCGACATTTTTTTACATTGATATGCGAGTTACTGATCAAGAAATATCCCTCCAGTCTGACGGAGTTTTCATTTTGCCTCAACAATCGATCATATGTAAACAGGGTTACATTAGAGGTAATATTTACTTTTGGTCAAAATGACTTTTCATTGGAAATGTATGTATGACGTATTGAAATTTCATTCCGATCTCAAAGACTCGTTTTTCATTCGTTTTTGCTACTACTGGAAACTAGAATTGCAAGAAAACATGTTTAGAATGCCCAGTGTTTATAGAATTACTCGAATTTAAGTTAGCTTCAGACTGGTTTGATGCTGAATTGTGCACATTACTTAGCAAGAATAATACCACAATGTTCTTTGATCATTGACCATTGTTTGCTTTTTATTTTGGTCAAGCATCTCAAGCACAGTCGGCCATTTGGACCACTTTGCACCATTTTCTGCCATATTCTTCTAATTTTGCCACTTTCTGACATTTTCTGCCATGGCATAACAGAAAATGGCAAAGATTCTCTCAAAGTCGGCTTTTGCCATCGCTTTTTGTGAGACTCAAGAAGGCAGTATCTGATTTCGTAATTTAATTGTCCGGAAAGTACATTGAAACCCAAAAATTCTAGCGTTTCTGAAAACTATTCTATGCCGCCATTGCCCAATGAAAAGGTGTTCCTTGAATAACTCAATATGAAATTAGTCGTCACACAAGTACCATCTTTAAAAAAAGCTCTAATCTTAAATACGAGTTTCTTGTCCTAAGAAAAAGCTCCTGGCTTTCACTCTATTGATAGTTCAACAGAAGAGGGGAATAAATTCTACTACGATTTCTTCATTTTGATGGATCACACTCCAAACAAGGATATTTTTCCAAATCCCAATTTATGAAACGTATTCATGACCCATTCAGTCCTGCCACATCTTATTAACAACCCCAAAAAGCAAATAGTTCATTTTGATTATTTTGCACTGCTCACGCCCTCGGGTTGGCAAAAAATTCTTCGCACTTCTCGAAATTGGGGCCATAAATCTTTACCGTTCGCGTTAAAGAAATATAACATTTCCTTCTCCCTCATTTTGCATATCTTGATAGTTCATACATTGCTTACCTAGCAACCAAAATAGGCACAAATTTCCTTAATGTAGGCAAGAAATGATGCCATCCTAAATTTGGATGATCATGTAAAGCCACAAAAATGGTGGCACAGGAATTGAGCTAATATTCTTCATCACAAAGGGTAGAAGCTCCCCTTGTGTGGGGACAATCACGTGGATTTCTATAGTGAAAAATAGGTACTAGCTGTTAGGGACCAATTCCCATATGCTTCAACTGTGAGGATCGCGAAATGACAAAGCGTGTTTTACCGCGGGAAACATTGGTTATTGACACATTGTGCAATGATGGTTCTATGATCCCAGGCATAGTTGTGTAAATTTGAATTCCGAATTTGCTTCACGCTTGCCGTAAGTACATTGGATCCCTTTGCACGAGGTATGATTCATTCTTGCTTTGGAGACATGCATAAAGCCGAGAATACTCCTAGAAAAATGCTACCATTGTCCCAGGTGGAGGTGGAGTATGCAGAAAAACGCATCATCGTCAGATTTAGATTAGATTTAGTACCTTGGCAAGTTGTTAGAAGGCTTCCAATCTTCTATGCATCCCAATGGCAGTCATTCCAAAATTCTATTGGCAGAAACGCTGATGCAGCAGTATGATACGCACTGATCCTGTCCCTCTCTCTTTGACTTTCTCTCTGTCCAAGGTTGGGGAAAGAGGGTCAGGATCAGTGCATAAGTACTGATCCTGTCCCAAAAGAGGGGCAGGATCAGCGCGTATCTTGCTTACTCCTTCAATTGTTTGTTAGTACCTGCCTGCTGCTGTTGGGTACCAATGACTGGGTGCTCCCTCTCTCTTTGACTTTCTCTCTGCCCCAGGTTTCTTATGTAGCGGGACAGAATAAGGGTGTTGGTTTGGTTCACGCCTGCCCCCTGCTGCTGCGCATCCATGATCACCGGGTTTGCCTGTCTCCTTTTCCACTTTGTAATGTAGTGGGACAGGATAAGGGTGTTGGTGTGGTTCACGCCTGCCCCCTGCTGCTGCGCATCCATGATCACCGGGTTTGCCTGTCTCCTTTTCCAGTTTGTTATGTAGTGGGACAGGATAAGGGTGTTTGTGTGGTTCACGACTGCCCCTGCTGGACCTGATTCTCATGCGGAACTCAAGTCTAGACTTGGCGAGTCCATCAAAAAGTCAAAGGGGTTGTCAAGTCTGACTTTTGCATGGCTCAGGGAGTTCAAGTTTGGAAGTCTCAAAATCATAGGGCTCTTACAAGTTTACCCGACTCATCCCAGCACTAATAATTATGCTCATGTACTCGTTTTGTTCCGGTTTACTTGTCGGCCGTCAATAGCGAAAGGGTGTATGTGTTCCTCCTCCTTGCTCTCTTCTTCTCTGTCGGCCACTACGATGCCAATACGAAACCGTCCTTGTGGTGCTTTCAAAATGGCTGCTGCAGGCCTGCTTTGTTGGTGTTCCATCGCGTCCTGCCCTGTCAATGGCTCTTTGTTCAATTTCTCTTCCTCCTCCTTCCTTGCTGGCTTTCCTCCTCGCCTAAGTCGTGGTTCTTCTGCTTTCTCTCAGCCTCGTCATTTCTCGTCGATTACAATGGTTGCATTGCTACTTCAGAGGTGATTTCAAGTATTAAGAACATGATTTCTTCAGTGTCTTCTAAAAAGTATTCCAAGGGTAGCATTGTGTCGGCACATCCTTACACTATTTTGAGAGTGCCGGGAACGGGGGCTAGTTTCAATTTGCATCGTCTTTACGGCAATATTGCTCCGACCTTTGCCAAAAATCCGCTAGAAATTCCAGAAAAAATGTCGAGCACGGAATTTCATCCTGCTCCAGAACGGTTTCATAAAGACGTCAGTGGATGCCAAATACAAAATCAAAAGCCCAAGGAAGTGTCGCTGAAAGTCCCAGCTTTCAAAATTGATGCTAAGACCACAAATGTCTTGCATGATTCCAAGGTGCCAAATAAACAGATGGCCGAGCACAAAGCTTTGAATGCAAGCACAAAGACTGCAACAAACCCCAAACGTGCTCGGGAAATTCTGTCCATTCGTGTTGAAGACAAGAAAGCGAAAAAGCCGAGATTTTGAAAAACATAAACTTTGAAGTGCTCTGTTACTAATGTGTTGGCTGTGGCTGTTACCATTGATCTTCATGCGTTTTTTTCTTTTTTTGATATTTTTTTTTTGGTATTTGAATGTTTTATTGATTACATAAGTTTATGTTATGACATTAATATTATAACGACGAGCTTCAATCGAGGAATGTACTGATTTCAATTATAGGTTTTCACGTCAAGTTGTGACAATCAAAGTAAGATTCCAAATCACTTCCAGGCGACAATTTTGGTCCGCAATGTGTTCACCACGTCCAGGTTGGAGGGCCTGTTGATTACGTTTGGCACGTATAATTGAATTTCGGCCATGATTTGGTCGACAATGGTTGGTGGGATCAAAGGGAACGAATGTTTTAAATCAAACAGGGAAACATTAGGATCACGGCTGTGTTTTTTTCGGTAAAATACAATGATAGCATGAAAAATCATATCTTCCATTTGAGACATTGGTAGAAATGCCGGCAGGAAAGCAGACAGAGACCGGCACAATGCTTGGACATCCCCCGTTGCTTCCAATTTCAAGACCGGCCCAGTATCGTTAAACATCAAGGTTTCTTCATTAGGTTTCTTATCAAGGCTGATTTGTCGTGCTCCACACTAGTAACAGAGAAGAGCAGCCACAATGAAATGATGTTTTGTTTTTTTGTTTGTTTGGTTTTTCACGGGCTTTTCTAACCGCTACAGGGAATGTAATCCCCAGTACTATTAAAATGAAAGATTATAATTCGTCTATTTATTACCTTTCAATTTTTATATGATATTTGGTCTACCAACGAATTTGAGTTGGCAGACCGAGCTAATCTTGAATGTAGGGTTGATCTGGAATGCTATCTAAAAATTTGTCCAAGTCTGACTTGAAGGATGCTACCGGATCAACAAGGCCTACGTATTCCTTACGGATATTAGAGGGAAGCAAATTAAACAATGAAGGAGCCCGAGAAAGAAGAGATGTGGACTTCATTGTTCGAACTAGCCTGGATTCTCGAAGACTTGAAGGTGCTCTCAAAACGCACATTAAGCCTCTACGGTCACTAGAATTGACCCTAAACCCTGGGTTGGGACAAAGCTCATGGATACTTTTGAAAACGTACAATATCAGATACCTTTCGTACCTTCTCAGAGTACTGTACAATCCAACGTTCCAACCTTTCCCAATACGAGAGCTCTCTCATTCCTGTGATGTTCCTAGTGAAATATCTTTGGACTTGCTCGACCTTTTGCAAACCTGCTGACTCATTGGAGCCCAAATGGGTGAGGCATATTCAAGATGTGGCTGGACAATCGACTTGTACAGAGTTAGCATCGTGATGCTATCTCTGGACTTAAACGTGCGATATATCCAACCACACATTTGAAAAGCCTTACCTACCTTCAGCTGGATATGCTCATCGAACTTTCCATTATTTTGGAGGACTACACCTAGATCTTTCATAGATGAGGCCTGCTCAATATCTTTACCTCCATTATCTACAAGTGGAGTATTTAAAGGAGTTGACCCAAATGTCATTGAGCGGAATTTCATTCCGTTCAGGGCCATATTACTCTCAGTTACCCAAGAGTAGATTCGATTTAAGTCCTTTGCAAGGCTACTGGAATCTTGGCCATTCCTACCAGAAACTAACTTGTTATCGTCAGCATAAGAAGAGAGACTGGCAGTGATACTAAGCTTTTGAAGCGGGGCAACGAATATTATAAACAAGAGGGGCCCTAAGATCGAACCCTGGGGAACACCTGACTTGACAGCATGTATGTCACTAAGGGATCCCTCAACCTTAACCAATTGCTTCCTACCAGAAATGAAACTTTTAACCAATTGAGAACCCTGCCTTGGATCCCAATTTCATGGAGCCTGTTAACTAAAAGCCCATGATCTACCTTGTCAAAGGCCTTGGCAAAGTCGAGATAAACTACATCAACTGATTCATGGCTCTCTAGTCCTCAATAACCCGCTCAATATGTTCAATCAGCTGGGTAACCGTGCTAAAATGTGCTCGGAACCCATGCTGGCTAGGAGGAAGGACTTCATGAATATCAAGAAATTCAACAAGTTTGAACTTCATGATCTTCTCAAACACCTTCGCAATATTCGAAGTGAGAGAAATCGGCCTGTAATTACTGGGGAGCGACTTATCTCCCCTTTTAAAAATTGGAACAACATGAGCTAACTTTAGTGAAGAGGGAAACTTGCCCTGATCCAAGATGCAGCGCATCAAGTACGAGAAAACAGGAGCGAGAACCAGTGAGCATCTCATCAGAAACTGAGATGTCACACCATCAGGACCAGGAGAGCTGGAAAGCCTCAAGTCCCTTATGGCCTCTAAAGCATCTTGATCTGTGACTACAAGATCATCTAAACGCTCAGCTTGACTAACCATGTCAATCTCAACAGACTCATCTTCAGAGCAATGAGCTGTTGCTTCCGAACTCAGTGGGGTTGAAAACACACTAGAGAACTGATCTCCAAGCATGTTAGCCATAGCCTCTACATTGCTAATGGCTGCCCCATCAACCTCAAAGGGCCCAACAGAGTGTTTCATTTTTCTCTTAGAGTTCGCATAAGAGAAAAATGCCTTCGGATTCGACCTGACCTCCTGAACCACCTTACTCTCAGTTTGTAGCTGGTCATATTCGATGGAGGCCTTAATCTTACCCTGAACTACGTCCAACTTTTTTTGGAGACTAGCCACAATTACTGGATTCGAAGTGCTCTTCAGCCTTTTTGCTAGTTTGTAACTCTTTTTGAACAAAGTCTGCTATATTTTGGAATTTTTGTCAGTGTACCACCTTTCGGAACACATTCAGAGATTGCTAGACTGGAGCAAACTTCCTTAAAAACTGAAATAACTTATCAATGGCTGCATCTATGGACGATTCCTTTTCAGAATTGAAATCAGGTCAATTTCTTCTAATCTTTCTATAATCAACGGCCAATGTTCATCTTTGAACTTGAACTTAGCCAGACCGACCTTTTTGGCCGGTTTTACTCTAGAGCACGCCGGCTTTTGAAGTAATGGTCGACCCTATCTCAAGAACATGATGATCTGACAGATTAGTAGGTGTCACATGGACATACTGGATCAGATCAGGGTCATTGGAAAAGACCAAGTCGAGAACGCTATTCTCTCTAGTGGCTACACCAACGTGCTGGGAAATTGCGCAAGATCGCAATTCTTCAGCTTTTCGACGACTGAGATGTCGATTTCGAAATGGGAATATACCCATCAGGACTAACCTCCCACTCTACAACGCTAGCCGGAAAATTAAAGTCCCCTACAAAGAAAACCTTCGAGCAAACTGCCAGGTCCAACTCATTTCCAGTGAATTGGAGAGCTGACGAAAAAAGAGCTTGCTGAACAAGAAGGGGGTCTATACATTGTAACAATAGACAAATCAAGACTCGAAGATGACAAACTAAGACCTCTACTTCTCCATTAGACATTTGTACATGACTAATGTGCAAATCATTCCTAACATATAGGCATACGCCCCCATGTGGGAATATGGGATTATCAGGGCGTATCCTATCACAACGAACTAAGTTGAAACCAACTATGGTTAGTTCTTCATCTAAGACCCCTGGCCGAAGCCAGGTTTTCTGTTAGAAGAATGAATGCAATCTCCTCTCAACGGCTAGTTCTTCTAAGATCTTAACTTTTGTGCTGTCTTTTTTAGAAATCAGACAATGCACGTTCAAATATAGCCCCTTTACGGGCCTCTCTTTTGACGGACCAAGTTCACAAGATCTTGGACCATCCTCTCCAACCGTAAAAAATCCCTCTTATCAACAAAGCTACGTTCTACTGGAGGCAATGCATGAGCTAATGGGGATGGTTGGGTTTGAGGAATGGGTTGGGCAGCTACATTTGAATAGGAACGTATTTTGGGAATAGGGGTGGGGCAAGGAATATGAGGGAGGAGAGTTTTATAGGAAATAGGGGTGGATTGGGTATTTGAAGGAAGAGGAGGGAATTGGGAGAGAGGGTGGGGGGTAGGAGGAGAGGGAGGGAGGAAGCTAAATGGGTTAAGGAAGGGGGGTGGGGTGGGATTAGGTTTTAGGAATAGGGTCAGCTCTAAAACTACGAAACTGAGCTATCCTATTTCTCGGCTTTCTTTGCGTCCCTTCAACATGGACGGAGGTACACCGTACATTAAAGCACGTCTTAAGTCTCATGGACTGACGGCACATGTACGGGAAAAAAAGGACAATTACCTATTGAACATCCCTTCTTACTATTGTACTTCTCAAGGCCGAACTTGAGAAGTTTTGACACCATTTAGGGTGGTCAAACTGACAGCCTTTTCCTTCTTCAGGACAAGGCTGCTTTCCGATAAACAGGACAGACTATTTTCTCTACAACTGTCTTATCCTGCGCTTTTTCAAGAGGAGATACTACTCTCAAGTTCTACGTTGGTCAAATTAGTCGACTTCTCAACTACTGGGTGAGCCTGTTCTTCAAGCAGCACCCTGGTTTCATTGACCAAGCAACTAAACCCTTTTAATAAACGGCTTATTGACTATGGAAGGATCCTTTCCAGCTAAGACCAGGTCCAAACATTGTCTAGCCTCTTTGCTGACTTTTCCTAAAATAGCTTCCATCATGAATGCAGGAGGAACTATCTATTTAGTAACAAAATCAACAGGCCAAGAAAAAAGAGAAGAAAAGAACTAAAAAAGCTGTGCAATCTTGTCCTGAGATACAGGACAACAGAGCAAAATAGGAATGAAAATACTTCACATCAAACTAACATACAAATCAAAGATAGAGATAGTAACAAGAAGTAAGTGACAGAGAAAAGCAAGGAATCAAGAACATATGTAAACTAGGACTCAACAAGAAAAAACAGAAAAATAAACTCAACTAACTGGTCGAACACAAAATAAATCAATACAGTAATGAACAATAAATTCTAACTCTAAAGGACCAATACAATCAAACTGAAGGACTACACATAACGATTTGGAACTAGAAAAACTACACTACAAATCAGAAAGAAACTGCTAAAGCTAGACATAAACATAAATGAGCAATAAACTTATTAGGTTTTAAAGTAATTACGTCTTACCAAAGAGCCGTGAAAAAACAAACCTAATTGAGTGAATGAATGGCAATTCCCATTCCATTCACCCACACACAAACACCACGAACACTAAACGTGCACAGCAACCAAGGAGCAACAGAGGAAGTCACACCTGGTTCGAAATTTCTGGGAGATAAAGAACGAGAGCAACTAAAATGCGTCTGTTCTCAGCGAGCTCAAAACAGGAAAGAAGAATCTGCATGCAACTTTGATTTCTTTTACTTAGGGTTTTGAACATGCGGGAATTATTGAAAAAACATCAAAAACGTACGAGCAGGCCTCCCTTCAAGATTCCTTTTTTC
This sequence comes from Tigriopus californicus, assembly GCF_007210705.1. Lineage (NCBI taxonomy): Eukaryota > Metazoa > Arthropoda > Copepoda > Harpacticoida > Harpacticidae > Tigriopus > Tigriopus californicus. The sequence goes on from NC_081442.1 coordinate 13,022,634, forward strand.
ACTGCAATAAACATCATTCCATTTGCTTTCACTCTCATCCAATGTTACAACCGAAGGGGACCACTTACTTGTTTGGAAGTAATCACAATTCATGAGAACTCCAACCACTTGTAAGAAATAGGCTCGTTTGATTGTGATGGAATTGGCGGATTCTATATTTTCAATGCATATTCCACCTTTGAAGTGGGTCTTGAATTTGATGCAACTTGTGGTTTGACATTGTCATAAACTTCCTTTGAAGGTTGCATTGTAAGCCGCTGCTGTGGTCGCTGTTAAGGTTGGAAAAATCGCTGGCTAATACATTTTTGAGCTAACATCTGATCCAACAAGGATAAAAAGAAAGCTTTATAGGCAAGCGGCACTTGAGTACAAGTAGAAACTGAGAAATCCACTCCAGTGTGAGTAATCTAATCTACTACAATTAGGGGTAAGCCAAGGTGAACCAATGACATCGTCAGCTATTCCGGGACGTCGAAACATTAGCGGCTGCTGTACCAAAAAAAGACTTGATGGCCGATCAAAGCGGGCAGAATTATCTAGACATGACCAAGGCTGCAGATTGAAGTAAACTAAGAAACAAATTATGCTCAAAACATTTCAGCTAGTTGCGCCAATAATTATTATGACAATGGGGATTTTGGCCCATATACACCGTCAAAACCTTGAGATTTGGCCTACTTTTGAAAAATGTCTCTGACAATCCTGGCAATTTTCGATCACACAAAGGTAGCTAAATCCAAGTTTTTGTGTCCAATTTTTGAGTAATGATTAATATCGCGCGAGATTTGAAGTCAAGATCTCCTTCTCAAAGGGCTTACGCATTGAAACTTGAAAATATGTGGTCCACTGCTGGTGTCCCTTTTCTCGTTACTCGTTCTTTTATTGCTTCTTCGTCTGGTTTGGAGGCAGCTCACGGGATCGGAACCATGTGTGGACTGCCACCCAACCTTTGGGTCGATCATCTCGGTAGCAAGTCAATCATGGAAAACTGAACGCTATGGGAGGTTCGTCCTCGTTCCGCGGGTCGAGGGCGGAATGCGGAGGGCCGACGAGGAATACATTGTCGGATTCGCAAGTTTTTAAACCGAGAAGGGCAATTTAATACCCCTCGGACCCGCGACGAGGACTATCTCCAAGATCACTTTATATGGCACTCGAACCGAGAAATCATCCACAAGAACATCCACAACATCATCCACAACATCATCCAACGAGAACAATCCACAACATCAAATCCACGAGAGCACCCACAAAGATCAATCCCACAAAGAACATCGGCCAGCCTCCCCCCACCAGCCGACGGTCCTGCCCTAGAGCCACGCCGAGGCCATCAAATGTGGGCGTGACGCCCCATCTCAAAGTCCAAGTCCGGCCGAAACCGACCTTCCATCTACGTAAGTAACTCCGATGATTGATTGTAATGTGGCGAAGCTATTCATGTTCAGTTTAAAAACGTGCTGGAAATTTGTTCCGTCTAGATCATCGGGTTAATGTGACCATCGCCCTAGGCATTGCCTGGCAATATTCGCGCCCTCGTTCGATAGATGGGATGGTGATTGGACCAAGACGAAGGCCACTACGAAAGGATTGCGAGCAACTGAGTGGGCAACCATGGATTCGTAACTGCCGCCTTTGGCCTCCTCTTCCTGAGCTTAGCAAGCCAGTAGCCTATTTTTCCGCCAACCTTCCACCAATACTATCCCTAACAGCAATATCACCCACACCAATCTCCATCAGCAGCATCACGCCACAACCCATCTCCAGTAGCAACATCAACCCACGCCATCTCCATACCAACATCACATTCACAGCAAATCTCCAAATAGCAACATCACCACACCAATCTTCACTGGCAACATTCACAATACCTAGACCGAAGCAAAAATAAATAACATGTCATCTATCGCACCCGAAGTATCTTGCATTTGACAGCGTTCCAGACCCCGCAAAGAATGGATAGTACATTCTTGAATCAAATCAGACGCGTACTCTCCACATTGCATGTAAGCTCAACTAGGGGAGAGTAACAGCTACTAGGTGAGAAGTTTCGAGTTTTACACTGCAGAGGCGATAAGCGGTTAATTTTTGTTGGAGCACCAGAAATTTCGTTGAAATCGGTTGAATCTGGCCGTTTATTTCTCACTTTCGATTTCAAAAGTTCGAGTATCATGGTTGTTTCGTTTCCGTCTGGCATTGCATTTTCAAAAGCTTTTTTTCTAGAAAGCAATGGGTGGCTGGATTCATTCGAGACAAATCAACGGATCATACAAGTGTAAAGTTGTGCAGATCGGGGTTCCAAAACGAGGTGTGCTT
>NC_081442.1:13024997-13027786 GCF_007210705.1 Tigriopus californicus
ACTTCTTCTTCGAGTGTAGCCATTTGCCGGGCTTGGCTGCGGGTAATAGCGTTAACTTGGGCCTTACAAAAGGCGTCAGTAGTGGGAGGTTTGACTCCTAACTTTTGGTACATTTGGCGATCTTCTTGGGTGATTTCGATCTCAAGTGCTGGGTTTTCCTCGGATGTGGGTCGACGAGAAAGGGCGTCAGCATTCCCATGGGCGGCTCCTGGTCGGTATTCAATTTCGAAATTATAATCTTGGAGTTCCTCTCTCCATCTGAGGAGCTGCCCTCTCAATGACATCGAAGTCACTAGCCATTTCAATGCCATATGATCCGTGCGTATCAGGAACAACTTTCTTCCCAATAGAAAGCATCTGAAATGTTTGACGGCTTGTAGAATAGCTAATAATTCTTTTCGGGTGACGCTGTAATTCTTTTCAGCGTGTGAGAGAGACTTAGATGTATAAGCAACTGGTCTGACAATACCGTCATCTTATTTCTGAGAGAGTACCGCGCCTGTAGCGAATCCCGAAGCATCGGTGTCTACAATGAACGGTTTGGAGCTGTGGAAGTCTGGATGGGCGAGGACTCGTTTCTCGCATAACTTCTGTTTCAGGGCCTCGAAAGCTCTTTGCTGAGCTTCGGTCCACACGAATTCAGTGTCTTTGCATAGGAGCTTTTTCATTGGTTCTGCAATGTGACTGAATCTCGGAATGAACTTACGATAATAAGAACATTTTCCTAAGAACGTCCGTATTTTGTTGAGATTCTTAGGGACCGGCCACTCGCGTACGGCTTCTGTGAGGCGCTCGGCCGGGGTGAGACCACCAGGCTTGAGCAGGTGTCCGAGCCATACGGCTTCCTCAGTGAATAGCTCCGTCTTGGATGAACCCACTCTTAGGTTGGCTCTCTCTACTGCGTGGAGGAATTCTGCAAATCTGAATAGAGCTTGTAGAAATGTCTGGGCCGGATAGAGATGATCGTCGAAGTACGAGAGACATTTGTTTTGCTCTACTAATTCTCCTACGACAATCTTCATTAATCTGGCATACGTGTTGCCTGAATTCATAGCTCCGAATGGCATTCTATTGAACTCAAATAATCCTTCAGGTGTGGCCATGTCTACCTTCTCCTTGTCTTCTTGTCTGACAGGTATGGCCAAATATGCTGCTGCTAGGTCGACACTTATAAACATGTTGGCTTTAGATAATTGCTCGTTAGCCAATTGTTCGAGATTGTGAGCTACTAAACAGTCTCGTTTAGTGACTTTGTTGAGTGATCAGTAGTCAACGGCGTACCTCCACAATCCGTCTTTCTTCTTAACGGGGACCAGTGCGGAGGACCATGCTGACATGCTAGGCGATGTGATTCCATTGTTGAGCCATTCATCCAAAGTTTTTCGAAGATCGGCTCTCATCAGTGGGTTTTGTGGTCGGACTAAATCCTTGACTGGCTTGGCTTCTCCGGTGTCAACCTGGAACTCAATGAGATCGGTTTTACCAACATCATATTTGGATTGAGAGAGCACATGATAGAACCGATAGAGCAGATCCTCTGTCATCTGCTTCTGTGTCGCTGTGAGCCTGGGGTGTTGGCGGATCTGGTTTTTGAATAACTTGTGAATGCTCTCTCTCTTTTGGGGCTCATTCTTGTCAGCTTCAGGTGGCGCTCCAATGAAGTCCCATAACATCTGGCGGATGGTGGCTTCGTCTTTCTCGGTATCTAAGTGTTCATATTTGGGCTCGGGACCTTTCGTGGGAGAACAAAGTTTAGATTGTTCATTAGAGTGGATAGTATATACTGTACCGAGTCGGGTGCCAGCTTTAACTGTGTCTGGCCGTTCGGTAGTATTCAATACGGGTATCTCTGTGGTTCCCTTCTTAGTAGATACTATGGCTATGAAGGCATTGGCTTGTTTTCGGTCGAGCTTGGTTTGAGCATGTGGAATGAAGATTCCATCTGTATCAATTGCTTCTTGGGCTCTCTGAGCGGTTAGTGTAGCGTTCTCGACGTTTCTATTCGCGGGTTTGGTCTGGATCGTTTTCATTGCATAAGGGGGACAGATCGTGTCCCTGACCAGACAAACGTCAATAGCGTGGCAGTTGGCGTCTTCATCGTGTCGATTGGCAAATTGGGCTACTTCGTAGCGGCTGTACAGCGGAATACATTGGCCCTTAGGCCCAATATAAGCAACAGCTCGTTGTAGATCGGCCATCAGTGGCATCTTTTTCATCGTAGGGGCTCCTAAGATGGCATTAGTACCCAATTGCTTCACGATCAGACATCGTGCAATCCATTCATCTCAAACGGATTCAATCTTGAGGGGAATGTCGGATATTCCCACTACTTCGAGCGGCTGAAGTCCGGCGGCAGTGACCGGGGTGGTTTGCGGTTTGATACTAGGGCGTTTAGCAGGATCTGGGTATGCTCGCTGGAACAATTCGTGATCAATTAAATTGTGTGTTAGGTTACCAGTATCCACTAGCATATGCGTGATACTCTTCCCAATCTTCACTTTGATGAAGGAGGGTACTTGGTTCGCTGGGTTCCGACTGACGAGATTGACATGGGAATCAACAAAGAAATTATGTGGATCCAAAACTTCTTGTTCGTTCCATTGTTCGAAGGGGGGTGCAGGCGGTTGCTCTTCCTCTCCTTGCTCGGTCATATGCCCGTGACTCTGGAGTTGAGAAAACTGTTTAGTTGTAGGGATTTCTTCTTTAATCGATGGTTTACTGGGGCATTGGCGAGCCCAGTGTCCCTTACCGTCACAACGTTTACAAGTGTTACCGTACTTAGCCGTGTC
>NC_081442.1:13028786-13040254 GCF_007210705.1 Tigriopus californicus
ACGTCAGCAGTATGATACGCATTCATCCTGTCCCAAAAGAGGGTCAGGATGAGTGCGTATCATGCTTACTCCTTCATTTGGTCGTTACTACCTGCCTGCTGCTGACCTGAAAGAGGGACACGATGAGTGCGTATCATGCTTACTCCTTCATTTGTTCGTTAGTACCTGCCTGCTGCTGTTGGGTACCAATGACTGCAAGCTCCCTCTCTCTTTGACTTTCTCTCTGTCCGAGGTTGGGGAAAGAGGGTCAGGATCAGCGCGTTCGCACTCATTCTGTCCCGAAAGAGGGTCAGGATCAGCGCGTTCGCACTCATTCTGTCCCGAAAGAGGGACAGGATCAGTGCGTATCTTGCTTACTCCTTCATTTGTTCGTTAGTACCTGCCTGCTGCTGTTGGGTACCAATGACTGGGTGCTCCCTCTCTCTTTGACTTTCTCTCTTCCCCAGGTTTCTTATGTAGCGGGACAGCATAATGGTGTTGGTTTGGTTCACGCCTGCCCCCTGCTGCTGCGCATCCATGATCACCGGGTTTGCTTGTCTCCTTTACCAGTTTGGTATTTATTGGGACAGGATAAGGGTGTTGGTGTGGTTCACGCCTGCCCCCTGCTGGACCTGATTCTCATGCGCAACTCAAGTCTAGACTTGGTGAGTCCACCAAAAAGTCAAAGGGGTCGTCAAGTCTGACTTTAGCATGGCTCAGGGAGTTCAAGTTTGGAAGTCTCAAAATCATAGGGCTCTTACGAGTTTACCCGACTCATCCCAGCACTAATAATTATGCTCATGTACTCGTTTTGTTCCGGTTTACTTGTCGGCTGTCAATAGCGAGAGGGTGTATGTGTTCCTCCTCCTTGCCCTCTTCTTCTCTGTCGGCCACTACGATACCAATACGAAACCGTCCTTGTGGTGCTTTCAAAATGGCTGCTGCAGGCCCGCTTTGTTGGTGTACCATCGCGTCCTGCCCTGTCAATGGCTGTTTGTTCAATCTCTCTTCCTCCTCCTTCCTTGCTGGCTTTCCTCCTCGCCTAAGTCGTGGTTCTTCTGCTTTCTCTCAGCCTCGTCATTTCTCGTCGATTACAATGGCGGCATTGCTACTTCAGAGGTGATTTCAAGTATTAAGAACATGATTTCTTCAGTGTCTTCTACAAAGTATTCCAAGGGTTGCATTGTGTCGGCACATCCTTACACTATTTTGAGAGTGCCGGGAACGGGGGCTAGTTTCAATTTGCATCGTCTTTTCAGCAATATTGCTCCGACCTTAGCCAAAAATCCGCTAGAAATTCCAGAAAAAATGTTGAGCACGGAATTTCATCCTGCACCAGAACTTGCGACTGCACCCGGTTTAGCTCAACGGTTTCATAAAGACGTCAGTGAATCCCAAATGCAAAATCAAAAGACCAAGGAAGTGTCGCTAAAAGTCCCAGCTTTCAAAATTGATGCTAAGACCACAAATGTCTTGCATAATTCCAAGGTGCCAGATAAACCGATGGCCGAGCACAAAGCTTTGAATGCAAGCACAAAGACTGTAACAAACCCCAAACGTGCTCGGGAAATTGTGTCCATTCGCGTTGAAGACAAGAAAGCGAAAAAGCCGAGATTTTGAAACATAAACTTTGAAGTGCTCTGCTACTAATGTGTTGGTTGTGGCTGTTACCACTCATCTTCAAGAGGTCCAAGCGTTTTTTTCTTTTTTTGATATTTGTTTTTTTGGTATTTGAATGTTTTATTGATTACATAAGTTTATGTTATGACATTATATTTATAACGACGAGCTTCAATCGAGGAATGTACTGATTTCAAATATAGGTTTTCACGTCAAGTTGTGACAATCAAAGTAAGATTCCAAATCACTTCCACGAGATCAATTTTGGTCCGCAATGTGTTCACCACGTCCAGGTTAGAGGGCCTGTTGATTACGTTTGGAACGTATAAGTGAATTTCGGCTATGATTTGGTCGACAATGGTTGGTGGGATCAAAGGGAACGAATGTTTTAAGTCAAACAGGGAAACATTAGGCTCACGGCTGTGCTTTTTTCGGTAAAATACAATGATAGCATGAAAAATCATATCTTCCATTTGAGACATTGGTAGACATGCCGGCAGGGCAGCAGATAGAGAGCGGCACAATGCTTGGACATCCCCCATTGATTCCAATTGCAAGACCGCCGGCCCAGTATCGTTAAACATCAAGGGATACTCTTCATTAGGTTTCTTATCTAGGCTGATTTGTCGTGTTTCACTCTAGCAACAGAGAATAGCAGTCACAATGAAATGATGTTAATAGAAAAATCTGATTGCAACTTTGATTTCTTTACTTAGGGTTTGAGCATCGGGAATTCTTGAAAAACATCAAAAATGTACGGGCAGCCTTCCCTTCACATTCCTTTTTACACTGCAGTAACATCATTTCATTGCTTTCACTCTCATCCAATGTTATAACCGGAAGGGACCAATTCACTTGGTTTGGGAAGTAACTCACACATTCCATAAGAAACTCCACCACTTGTGAAAAATAGGCGCGTTTGATTGTGATGGAATTGGCGGATTCTATATTTTCAATGCATATTCCACCTTGAACCGTCTTGATGATCACTTGTGGTTTGACATTGTCGTAAATTTCCTTTGAAAGTCGCATTGTAAGCCGCTCTGTGTCGCTGTCAATGGTTGGAAAAATCCTGGGCTAATACATTTTGAGCTAACTTCTGATCCCAAAAGGAAAAAAAAGAAAACTTTATTGGCAGGCGACGCTTGAGTACAAGTTAGAAACTAGAAATCCACTCCAGTGTGAGTCAATCTAATCTACTACATTAGGGTAAGTCAAGGTGACCAATGACATCGTCAGCTATTCGGAACGTCGAAACATTAGCGGCTGCTGGAGCCAAAAAAGACTTGATGGCCGATCAAAAAGCGGGTAGAATTATCTGGACATGACGATGGCTACAGGTTGAAGCAAAATAAGAAAGAAAAAATTGCCCAAACAATTTCAGCCAGGTGCGCCTATGATCACTAGATATGGATTTTGGCTCATATACACCGTCAAAACCTTGAGATTTGGCCCATTTTTTGAAGCTGTCTCTGAAATCCTGGCAATTTTTGATCACACAAAGGGGGGAAAAGTCCGGGTTTTGTGTCACAATTTTGAGCGATGCCTTAAGATCGCCAAGATTGAAGTCAAGATCTCTGCCTCGAAGAGTTTACACAACTGAAACTTGAAATATGTGGTCACTCTGGTCTTCCTTTTCTCGTTTACTCGGTTTTTATGCTCGACGTCTGGTTTGGAGGCAGCAACACGGTGGTCCACGTGTCTCCAGGCAGGCTCATGGAATCGGGACCATGCGTTGACTGCAACCCAGTAGTTCGGTGGATCATTCTCGGTCGCAGTTAATCATGGAAACTGAACTCAATGAGAGGTTCGTCCTCGTTCGAGGGTCGAGGGCGGAATGCCGGAAGGTCCGACGAGGAATTCATTGTCGGATTCGCAAGTTTTTAACCCGAGAAGGGCAATTAATACCCCTCGACCCCGAAGAGGACCTCCGCCAAGATCACAATGGCACTCCTCTTCCCTGTCTTCATCATCTTCCCTGAGCTTAGCGCCAGTTGCCTTTTTTCCGCCACCTTCTCCGCCACCTTCACCGTCACCTTCACCAATACTATCCCTGACGGCAACATCACCCACACCATCTCCATCAGCAGCAGCAACCATGAATACAAGACCACTAACATGTCAAAGCACAGATGGTTTTGATGTGAGCCCCATCACACCGGCTCATCTGATATTGGGGCGACCGATCTTTCATTTGCCACCAGTCACGGGGGTGGCAGAATCATTTTCGAGGAGATATTGGCATTTGAAACAAACCATGGACAAATTTTGGATGCAATGGTCCAAGGAATATGTTCCCTACTTTGATATCTAGGCGAAAATGGTACGTAGAAGAAGAGGTTCCAAAGATTGGAGATGTCTGTCTCATAATGGAAGACAATGTCAAACGACCACGGTGGCCGTTAGGGGTTGTGATTGAGGCCATGCAAGGAAAAGATGGATTGATTTGCACTTTCAAGCTCCGAACTTGTAAAGATATTCTTTGTCGCCCAATTCAAAAACTCCATTTGCTTGTAAAGGTCTCCGACCAACAAGAAGATTCTGGTTCCGTCGCAATTGACTGTCGGCCTTATGTTTTGAAACAAATAAAGGACTGAGAAAGAATAAAGTGAACGGTTGCAAACCCAAGTCTATTCAAGCTGGTTGAAGCAGAACACTTGAAGACGTCTAAGGGATTTCAAAAGAACAAGAGATAAGTGAGAAAAATGAGAAAAATGAGCTTTCCAACTAGGACACTGTTAATTTTATAACGTAATACAGATTCGCTTTTTTGTTTTAACCTGACATGATTTGAGCATAACAACTGAGTCAAAATCTGTTCAAGGGTTTCAAACTGACGTGCGCCACATGTCAAAGTTTATATCGAATTGCACCCCTCGAGCTGCAGCACTGATTGCACAAAGAAGTTTTCTCTCACGTTCCATGCACCCAATCTTGATTTTGGGGAGGTGTATTAGGTTCCCTTGTCCTTGATTGGCTTGAAACTCGGTTTCTGGACTCTCCTGTTACGTACACGTGGTATGTTGTCTTTATGAAGGACAGAATGGTGCGATGGAGATCAATAGTAATAACAAACCTCAGTAGAAGTGCAACGATCAACCCTGTGGAAACCCACACATCGGTAACACAAATTTTTTTCTTGAACCAGGTGGCGTCTGTCTTCAATGCTCATCTGAGCGAATGAGTGGCAACAATTGGTCCGATGTTTGGAGGGTTGGTGGATCACATATGGACTTCTCTCCGTCGATGGACCATCTGAGATGTGCCCATTTTGAGAAGCGGCAGTAGAACGGGATTCATGGGAAACCATCTGTGATGAACCAAATATCTCGTCTTTGCGGTAAAAAGATAGAAGCTGGGGTCGCTCAATTCATCTGCAATCTGTGTTAAAAATTGGAGAAAGATGTAGAAGGGTAGATGCTCCCCTTCTTTTTTTATCTTGTATTAAACTCCAATAACAAAAAAGCAAGCTACAGACGGCGTGAAGATGAATGCACAGAGCCACAGCCAAAACATTGGCAGGAAAGCACTTCAAAGATTTTATTCCAAATCTCAGCTTTTATGCTTTCTTGTTTCCAGCAAGGATGGACAGAATTCCGTAAGCACGTTTGGGGTTTATTGCAGTCTTTGTGCTTGCATTTGAAGCTTGCTGATTAGCTACTGGTTTGTCTGGGGACCCTGGAATCATGGAAGGCGTTTGCGGTCCTAGCATCAATTTTGAAAGCAGGGACTTTCAACGACATTTCTTTGGACTATGTGTGTGTTTGCCTTTGGGGCTCACTGACGTCTTTATGAAACCATAGAGCCAGACAGGGTGCAGTCTCAAGTTGTTGCGCAGGATGAAACTCTGTGCTCGATATTTTTTCTGGAATTTGTAGCGGATTTTTGCCCAATGTTGGAGGAATAATGCCAAACCCCTGTCCTCCACTCTTAAAATAGTGCAAGTATGTGCCGACACAATGCTACCCTTGGAATTATTCTTAGAAGACACTGAAGAAATCATGTTTTTACTAATAGAAATCACCTCTGAAGTAGCAATGCAATCTGTTCAATCAACGGGAAATGGTGATTTTATAAACCAACTAGGTGGCTCCTTCGTCGTCACCTAGACGGCGCGCCCTTCGGGCGTGCCTCATAACCTGTGGTCATAATATGTCGGTACTTTGGTGATATGTCTCGTTTTAGTGTCGGCGCTCTCATTCATAGAGCGCTCTGTTCGTTCGAGGGGTTCGCTGGGTACGCTCGAGCGTTCGTTTGTTTGAGCAGTCTTGCCCTTTTTCGGAAAGGGGTGGATCGTTGTTATCCAACCTTGATTTGGAATGGATACTCTTGATCTTGTGGTGCGTTCAACATTTGTACATAATGTCTTTTTCTCCATTGAAGTTCATTTTGAAAGAGAAACCATGTTATTAAGTTTCGACATGCCTGCATGACCTGCGGTCATGATTTCAGACAATTAGGGGGTGGGGAGACTCTGTTCTATTCTACTTTGAACATCATGGCAGTTCTCCAAGTGGAGTCCTGTACTAAAAAGTAAGTCTATTACGTTTCAACATGTCTGCATGACCTGCGGTCATGATTTCAGACAGTTAGGGGGTGGGGCGACTCTGTTCTATTCTAATTTGAACATCAAGGCAGTTCTCCAAGTGGAGTCCTGTACTAAAAAGTAAGTCTATTAAGTTTCAACATGTCTCAAGGACACATTTCCCTGAGGAAGATTGGCCTTGATCCGAAAACTCCCTGGGATTCTAAATGCATTCGCATTGCTCAAGGAGCCTCGGAGGTTCTTCAGAAGAGGAGACCTATCTGCCAGAAATGACAGAGCCTAACTTTCCCAAGATGGATTTGGAATGCAAGTTGTCCAACTTGAATCTCTCCCGACAATCCCACCGACCGAACTCTCTCCATATGGCCAAATTGGGGGTTCCCACATCACTGGTAACGGCGACTATTTTCAGCCCAATCTTGGATGTTTTGTGAATGACACTTGTGATGATATTGGCATATACCTTACCGTTGGTGCTGTTACCGGTGTAAAAGTAAGCCACTGTCGCTTCCATTGGGTGGCAATCCCTCCTAACATGAGAACCAGGGCTTTTGAGGCATCACAAACATTATCAGGTAAGGTCACATGACCCACAAGGCTATCCGTAGAGGAGTCATAAAAGTTCCCTGATGTTGTTGCCATTTCGTTTAAGAGAAGACAGCATAGCCGATCTTGGGATGACATGTATTCAGTCTTGAGTGCCATCATGCTAAAAACGTCGTATAGAATCCCAGAGTCGAACGAAATGTCTTTGGTTCTCCTCTGCAATGTCCTCAATGATGACAGAGGGAACTTTTGTTTAAGGAGAGCGTCGTAACCCGACTGTCCACAAGCAAATCGCACCTTCAACCCTTGATTTATAGTTGTGTTGGACCATCACAGTCAATAATTGGATTTTATCATACTTCTCTTTCCATGCAAGCAATCTGATCTTTCGCAAAAATAATTAATGACGAGCCAACCCTTGCTTTGTGAAGTTGAGTGGTTAGTACTTTTAATTGTGACTGCATTCGCTGATGTGATTGATTGCTCATCTTTAATCTCTGTCTCAAGGTCTTAATAGTCTTTCTGTTCTTCTTGATCCATTTGGCCTAGAAAAAGAAATGTAACTTTTATATTATTATAATACATCATATGATAGAAGGAAACCCGTGAAACGATAAAGATGAAGTTATGCTTGGTAGTTCTTCAAAATTTCGCCTAAACATGACCAAAAATTTTGAATTTCCTAGAATATCCTTGGTTTTAGATTAGAACTTAATTTAACCTGAAAAATTATGTTTCCGACCCCTACTTATCACATGGTGGTGTTTTGAAGGTACCAGAGACTCCGAAGCAAATCACCAACAATACAACATCACTAGATTAAATAATGAGCAATCATTTGTAAGATTACCTCGTCTGAAAACATGTGACAGATGTGGCACATGGTTGGAACCTCGTGTGAAAAGGTAATTGAAGGATTGTCCTCATAAGTCTCCTCAAATGCATTCTCCTCTTGACGTGATGTTTCTTCAAGCTTGGGAATAAGCTTGAAGTTTGTTCCACTGCTGTTGGAATTGGGGTCTTGGGAGTAACCATGATCTTTGATGATTGTGGAACCATGACTTGCATGGTCAATTCGAAGCAAACCGTGAAGCTGTTTGTCTCTTGATCTTTGCGGCTTTGGTAGAGGTCTCACACGGTACGAAAACGCTGATGGCACTGTACCTTTTTTCAACTTTTGCTTGGTCCCATCAGTACAGAAAAGAAAATTGTCTGCTACAAAATGTTCCTTGAAAGACAATATTAGTTTTTGTCCCTTACTGTACTTCACGATGACATTGATGACAATAAGAAACATTCCCAAGTAGATCGCGTAGATCACCCTTCGTACCGTAAGTTTTGTGCTGTGCACTGTTCTCGGTACTTGATGAAATTTGCAAAACAGACAACTTAAATGCTCTGGGGTATGTTTGATATATCTGGGGACTCTTCAGAAACAAGAAAACTTACGAAATCAGTGGTGGTAGTGGATCTGGACCCACGAATATGAACAATCAAAAGTATTTCATAAACCCGTATGTAACTTAAAAGTGCATATCCTATTCGGTGTCTAAGACCAATGAACTCAGAAAGTTCGTGCGTCATGTCTAGATGTCTCGACTTCTAACTTCGGAAAAACCTAAGCAATGAAGCTTGACAACTGATCAATACCTAGCAACCATGCCCATAACACGTAAGCGTTCTAGAAACGGCCCGGTGACCCCCATTGTGCTGGATATTTCTGGTGCAAACTCTGTAGTCACGGGCCCTTTTCCCTTTAAAACATCAACCTCGGGTAAAAAAGGCCGTCCCCAGAGCAAAGGAAAAAGAGTTGATATGATGAAGTGAAACGTAATACAAGTTTATACTTCATTCTGGCTCCACTTTGGAGCGAGTAAAGCTCCTTCAACTTTGACACAAGACAGAAAAGTATTCTTGTGTTGAAGTGTAAAAATTACGGACTTGTTTGACGTTTCTCGGAATCACGATAATTAGAGAAAAGGTGCATAGCGCATAGTGCCCAAAGTTGAGACTCTTTGGCGGAAACGCTCATAGGACTCTATGCTGGGAAGCCCAGGAGTACAAACCGTGGATTCCCCATTATAGACCAAACTTTAGGGTGGCTTTGTTTGAAAGGTTTTCCCCTCTGTATTTTCATCTAACGGATACACCTCTCCCATATTGCGAGACTTATTAAGTCTCTTTGAGTCAAGGCACAACATTGTTAGGCGACTTCGGTTGCCTTTTGCTTACACATTGGTAGGCGACTTTGGTTGCCTTTTTCGCACTATTGATAGGCAACTTTGTTTGCCTTGTTGGGCCTATTATCAATAGGCGACTTGTTTGCCTTTTATGCACACGTTCGTTCGTAGGTCCATGACACAGCCAGACTCAAGTTGAGGTGTACCAATTCATGCCCCCAATACATGTACATTTGCAATCATCCTCAAGACTTGGTCAAGCAAAGGTAGAAAAGTAAACGGTCGAGATAAGGTAAGATCCTAATTTCATGTCTTGCATTGTATAATACTGTACTTACACAAGAAATTCAATTAATGGTGAAACGGTATATCACGAGTTTGTTGTTCTTCATTCTTTAGGACAGTAGTGTTGGCTCTAAAAACCCTATAACCGGAGATCTTTAGATAGGTCTAAACAACTTAAGCCCTAGTAAAATAGGTGCTCTCTTTAAAGGGCGCTATCTTGGCAGGTAACCTATTGCTAGGGTCAGAGACTGGATAGTCTAATGTTTCGATAATGTTTTGGGAATCAAAATGATTTATCTGGAAAAGGGAGACCTTCAATCTCATCCTTGTACGGAACAAGTTTTGTAGTAATTCTGTTTTAAAGCGCAAATGGATTTAATGATCTTTGGGCCGTAACTAGAGTTTGAATGCCCAAAACATGTCAATCAGGAGTCGTCTAAGATGAAAGGTCGTACAGATATACAGATACATTTTCCTTCTTTAGACACTCACTTCACAAAGCCTCGAGTTTTCATTGGGTTTCCAATTCAAATCCTTGACTTTCTGGGCCCAAGCCTGGCGAATCCCGGGATCTTTCGGGAAACGATAGAGCTTGGTCCGATTGGTGCAATTCACGGCAGAACAAGATATGGTTAGGGTTTTCACAAATCACAATCTACAGACGACAACCCGCATTTGATGTTGGTATTTCCATTGAGAGGGTTAGATTGAGCAATTCGGAACTGATGAGATTTACAGTAACCCAACCTCAGCAAGGTAAATCTTGCATCATATTTTTTAGGGTTTGGACGGATCAAATTATGAAAATAAATCCCAAATCATGTTAAGAACGATATCATTTATCAGCCTTATCACTAATAAACTCATATTTGTGTACATTATCAACCGTAAAATGGATTTATAAACAGCGATATTTCTGCCTGGGCTGGCTGCCCCTCCCCTCTACTTTTGAACACATTGAGGCGCCCTACCCAGTTCCAACCTACCACAGCCAAACAAAATTTGACTCAAGCGGCTGGCTGGAAGCGTCTTTTCTCTGACAAGCCCTCTAGAACAGTCCATAGAGCGAACGATCGAGTTTTTCGAGTGTTGTGACAACTTTGCACCGGGGCCACGCCCAAACAAAAAGAGCAATCGACCTACCGTCACTTGAGGGTTGCGGGCCAAGCCTTCAGCTACCCACCTTTGTAATTTAAACACATTCTATTACTACAATTGGACATGAAAGCACTTGTTGTGGGGCAGGTCTGATCCAAACAGAAAAACCGGCCCAATTTCAACGCCCATTTTGGGTGCGTTCCAGGCCTTGGATCAACCTGAAACTTGAGCACGATGTTTAGTAAGGCAAGCCCGTCATTTTGGTATCCTCGGATTTTCGATCCGTGGGCGGGTTCTCATTTTGGGTCCGAGGCCTAGCACAGCTGTTCCGTGAAAGGATGAGATTGAAGGTCTTTTTTTCTCCCTTTTCCAGATAAATTATTTTAATTCCCAAAACATCAACGGAACATGAGACTATCCAATCTCTGACCCTAGCAATAGGTTAACTGCCAAGATAGGGCCCTTAAAAGAGAGCACCTATTTTACTTTACTAGGGCTTAAGTTGTTTAGACCTATCTAAAGATCTCCGGTTATAGGGTTTTTAGAGCCAACACTACCGCCTCAAAGAATGAAGAACAACAAACTCGTGATATACCGTTTCACCATTAATTGAATTTCTTGTGTAAGTACAGTATTATACAATGCAAGACATGAATTAGGATCTTACCTTATCTCGACCGTTTACTTTTCTATCTTTGCTGACCAAGTCTTGAGGATGATTGAAAAATGTACATGTATGGGGGGTATGAATTGATATACCTCAATTTGAGTCTGGCTGTGCCTGATTGGGCACAGGAAACGTCCAAAGGCGTTTCTCAATTATACGTGGCCAATAGGGTATATAAAAAAGGCAAACGAAGTTGCTTATCAATAATGGGCACACAAGGCAACCAAGGTCGCCTAACAATAATCCAAAAAGGCAAACGAAGTCGCCTATCAATAATACAAAAAGGCAAACGAAGTTGCCTATCGATATTGTACACACTAGGTAACGATATCGCACAACACTTTTGTGCGAATGAGGCAACGAGGTCGCCTAACGATGTTGATTTTGACTTTAGACTTTAAGCAGTCTCACCATATCAGAGAGGTGTACCAGTTAGATAAAATACAGGGGGGCAAACCTTTAGATCAACCTCAAGCTTGGTTCAGAAATTGTGAATCCGCGACTTGTACTCCTGGGCTTCCCAGCATAGAGTCCTATCAGCGATCAC
>NC_081442.1:13040290-13041447 GCF_007210705.1 Tigriopus californicus
AGGGTATCCGATGACTATTCAATGGTAAGTGCCGTGATGGCAGGAGCATGTTGCAACCCTTGATTTTGGGCCATTGTCATCTACAGGTTCGCCCATTGAATCATTGACGACCAAAGGGAGCGAGAATAATGATGATTAGATCGCATTTGCCCGGTTGCAAATTTTCAAATTACCACGCCCTCCGACACGCCCAACCCGAGCGTAATCGTGTTTGAAAACTTTAAACGGGCGTAACTGGGCTCGTGGGCGGGGCTGCGCCCCCAAAATCTAATACGATGGAGGGGCGGGGCCAACTTGGACCTGTACCCAATTTCAAGTCTGTAACCCCCCGGGAACCCGCTCAAAAACCTCGCCGTTAAACGGACACTATTTTTATTATTATTGAGGATGAGGATGAATCTCATGCTCAGTGTGACCAAGTAAATTGGAAACAAATGCCAGTGAAGTTCACATATTACAATCCCTACATGAGAACTAAATACCTTGGCACTGCTTTTTTGAAAGAAGTGATTTCGCCAAGATTGTATAGATCCATCTAGTCCCTTACCGTGGTGGTAATATTTGAATAGTTCCCACCATTTTGCTTTTCTATTGCTGTATAAGGAGTTAATGAAACCATATAGCCTACATTACCAAGACCTTTGAGTTTCAATGTATTTAGCATGCCAATTCAACACGTGAAGCTATTGCACCTTGCTGATCTGTCCTTTTTGATGCTATTCAGGGTTTGTGTTTTGTTTCTTTTGGCATTACGCCTGACAAAGTGGCGTTCCTGCTCGGAATGATCGAACATGGTTGAGAATTAGGCTACATTTAGACTAGGATGTAAAACCAGGATTGAATCCGGTTTGAGGATGGAAGTAGCCCTACTTCAATCCTCAAGGTTGAATATTCGGCACATTTCCATCCCTAAACCGGATTCAATCCGGGGATGGAGTCGTTTTGATTTATGAGGATGAATCTCATGCTCAGTGTGGCCAAGCAAATTGCAAAAAAGTGCCAGTGAAGTTCACATATCACAATCTCTACATGAGAAGTACATACCTTGGCAATGTTTTTATGAAAGAAGTGATTTCGCTACGATTTTAAAGATCCCTCCAGTCCCTTATCATGGCAGTAAAACTTGAATAATTCACACAATTTTACTTTTTTACTGC
>NC_081442.1:13041498-13049137 GCF_007210705.1 Tigriopus californicus
TTATAGATTTTTTTTGGAGGGCAAGCCAGTAGGCCGCATAGGCAATCTGTTGGATATCTTCGTGAATGTTTGTCGGCCTACCTCTCTCGTACCCACAAACTGCTGAGGTGTACAATCCTTTGTCCGAGGTGAATGAGGTCGTTACCAAAACGGGATTCTTGTATGATCTCTCTTTACGTAGTACAGGCGTCTAGACAAGATCGTTCAACTCAAAGAACCAGGTTAAACCAATTTCCTGTTTTCTCGTTGATAAGAATGCCTCATGTATTTTGTAAATTAATGTATCCCAGAACAACCTGATTTTTCCATTGGTATGATATTTAACATTAGTGCACGGCACACACAGCCAAACAGCAAGAGGGAGGGAACGAGACGACAATGCCAAGGGCGAACTTGAAACGCCTGTAGCAGGCCAACGGCGGAAGCTACGGGCTCAAGCTTTAGCCTATAACCACACTCGGCATGGTGGGAGTGTCGTATTCGAATTTCAGCTCATTTGTTGGTCTGGTTAGGGCCAACACCTTGCAGAGGTGATTGGGTCTGAAAGTGCGGGCACGCCCATGGGCGAACTTTGGGGCCTGCCTGGACGGCCCTGCGGCCTGCGGGCCTGGAGGCCGGCGTGCCAAGCGCGCTAGCAAACCGGCCAGGCCCAGGCGAACAACACGCCCAACCCGCCCTTTTTCCCCGCTTCCCCAAGTTGAACCATGACCCGTTCTTTTCATTTTCTCCATGTTGGTCCCAGACACGCCCAACTTGAGCGTAATTGTGTTTGAAGTTTTCAAACGGGCGTGGCGCCGCTCGTGGGCGGGGCTTCGCCAAACAAACTTGATACAATTTGTGCCCCGGCCCAACTAGGATTATTAGTATAAGGAGGGAGGGAAGGGATAAGAGAGAGATTGAGAGAAGAGAGAAGACCACGACTTAGGCAAGGAGGAAAGCCAGAAAGGAATATGCACTAGCACTAAAAGACACTCAATGTATATACAGTAGTTTGCAAGTAGGGGAGGGGGAACAAAGATTGAACAAACGGCCTTTGACAGCGCAAGAAGCAAGGCTACACCAGAAGAGCGGGCTTGCAGCCGCCATTTTGAAAGCACCATATGGACGGAATGTTCCGACGATATTTCCCATCTTATTACATTTCTACGATTTTTGAATGCTCGCTCAGCCAAATACCATTTTCTGGCCTTTTGGGCATGTGGGATGGAACGGTTTTTTTCGCCCCTTTCACTAGTACGCATAGGCGACCTGATATGGGAAAAGCGATGAAGAAGTGTGTGTGTGTGTGTTGGTTGCTACCTAAGATCCGAAATATAATTGGTGAATTTTAAGTCCTCGAATGTGTCAAAGGTCCCAAAACAACGAACAAACGGTGAGGAGAAATCTTCACAACAGACGGTATTGTGGCATTGTAGTGGCTGACAGAGAGCAGAAGGGCAAGCAGGAGGAACACTCTTGCTATTGAGGGACAACAAGGAAATTGGAACAATAGGAGTACATGAGCATAATGATTAGTGTTGTAGTGTATAAGCAGGATGAAGCTCGGTTTCATAATGAATATATTTTTGGAGAAAGCAAGCGCGCATGAGCGCAATTGGACATAAGAACATAGAGAGGGGAATTTTGTGTGTCTTTGACACATATGAAAAAAAGACACACAAAAAAAGAATACAAGTTCTTATAGTCCCTCCTTCTTTAATTTTACGTGTCTGCAGTAGAGAAAAAGCAAAATGCTGCAGACAACAAAGATTAACGTAAATCCAATGACAACGTCGTAAATCCAACCCGGCGTATGAGTAGGGGTTTTGGGCAAACGCAAATCGTGCACAATTTGCGGCTGAAGCAACTTGATCTCGGAGATATTGACGTTACTATGCAAGCGTTCATTTGTAGAGTTGACCGGAGAAATGATGTGGAGCATTGTTTCGTGAGTCAAGACGTGTCCATTTGCAAAAAGCTCGAAAAAAAGGTTCTTGCTGACACAATGGGGGTCAATTTGAATCACTTTCAACCCTTCAAAGCTCATGGATTCCACCTCCTCGTTGTTACACACAATGGTGAAGGGGATCGATTTGGGGTGAAAGACAGTGAAAGAAATAGAGGAAATTCGCCATGCCTGAGGGATGGCGCTGCTGCGGGTGATGGAGCAGGTCTTGAGGACCCAGTCTTGTCTCTCTGTGAAGAGAGCCCACAGGCACGAAGGATGATGCGGTGTACTCGTGGTGGGGAAACTGGGGCAGATCACATACTCTTCATTCTTGGAGCAGGAAGAAACATGTGAGGCAGGCATGACGACGTGGAGAGAACGATCCTGGTTAACTAGAAGTAAATCGTCGGTACTGCTGATCTGGTGCCAGGAATCGTTAATCAAAACAGGAAAATCAAGCAAATGAAGAGCGGTGAACTGGTGTTGAGTCTTCGACACTGGTGGATGAATAACGATCTTCAGGAGCAGGCCACGTGAAACTGCGAAACTTGCAGGTGACTTGAAGACGTCCAGCTCACTTGGGACAGCCAGTAAAAGGTTTTTCTGGTGTACCTGAACGGCGAGCTGATCCAGTTTGGAAGAGATGACGTTTATGCGAATTAAAGATGGAGAAAGTTGGCACTCAACAAGAAGGGCTTCAAGCCCATTGAAGTCCTGGTAATTGAGGCTGAAGCGATGTTTGTGCTCCTGAACTACTGACAGGAGATACTTCTGATTCGCCAACAGTTCGGCGTCTGTTTGAGATAAATGATATTGGTTCCCAAAGACGAAACCAGCGACGACAGTGGCCGAAGAAGCCAGAAGAGCACCGACAAAGTGCTTGTGTTGATGTTCCCCATGGAGAAAGTCGAGAAAAGAGTTCCACGAAGACTTGTCAGCGGAACAAAAGGAGTTAAGCAGGCAATGAGGCTGAACTTGAGAGGAGGGGGAGGTCATGTGAGAGGCAGTGGGCAGTTGACAGGTGAAATCGACATGTTCGGAGATGGCCGTAAGATTGACCTCAAAGAGAAGATCTACACGTGAAAAGGACCACACCAATATGTCCGTCTTAATCCACTTGGATCCGAGAAGGAGGCACAGAACCCCCCAAGAGAGAACCAAACCAAGGAGATCACAATCACAATCATGACGGTTTCGAACTGGGTTTACGTTCAAGTGGAATATTTGGCAAAGGCCGATCGGCAATCGGGCCTCGAGAGCGAGTAGCAGGACGAAGGAGACGATCCAAGAGAGTAACTCATTTGGAGGGAGAGTACTCCTTATAAAAATTGGCGTGTGGAGTGGAGGCATAATCAGGAACACCTATATAGGACGTAAAGGGCAAGTCGGATTCCTGACGGTCATGACGCTCAGACATATGGGGATTTTGTAAAGACCGCTTAGTGGTAGTGTCATCAGCAGGAATTTGATTCCATCTATATGAGTGGCGTTCAGGAGAAGCATGAGAATCCGAGCTTAAATGATCAGACAGACATGACGGCGCCGATTTTCGAAAGTAGGTTTAGGTTGGCAGCCAAGAGAGCTATGATCGGGGACTAACGAGGGAGATGCCAGCAGAGTCTACTCACGAGCCGGTGGGGAAGATGTGCGCCTTGAATCGGAAGGCAAACGATTCAAGTCGGCCGGGGAGGTGCGCTCAGGATTGGAGGGCTCACGATCCAAGGCCGGGGAAACAAAGGAAGAATCGTCAGCTGATGAAGAAGAATCATCGACGTCGATATACACTATTACCGGAGAGGCTTGGCGCTGACGAGGGTACTTTGGAGAATGAGCTAAGCTGGACAGGTGCAAGCTTAGCCCGATTAAAGTGGATTGTACCCTTCTTTGTACCAAAATCAACCACGAGATTTGGCGCCTTGACTTATACAACAAGGAATGGACCAACAAAGGAAGGATGGAGTTTTGCATTTTTATTTTTTTTGATTGTGCACTTAATCAGCAAAGACATAATCTCCAACCTTGAAAGGAAGGTCTTTAGCCTTATGTTTTACGTCATATTGATTCTTGTACATAGATTGATACGCCAAATTGACCTCAGATGCCTTTGTGCGTGCTTCATTTAAAGTTTTTAAGTGATCACCATATTTTTCATTATAGTTAATGGAAGGAGGCATGTCGAAGAAAAGCATATGAGGTGCCATGCCAAAAACAAGTGAAAACGGCGAAGTATGTGTAGCTTTTGAAACTGATGTACTATAACAGATACGCAAGGCGGGCAGATATTGCTCCCATTTTAAATAAAGAGGTTAAATAACAGCGCATAAATAAGTTTTCATAGTTTTATTAAAAATCTCCGCGCTGGAATTGCATTGAGGATAATATGGAGAAGTAATTTTGTGAAGGAATCCGAGTCGCTTCGACAAATCCTTCAGCAGGGACTTACAAAACTCACGACCCTGATCCAAAATAATTTCTTTTGGTGTAGAATAACGAGTGATCCAGCAATCTATGATGGCATGAGCAACGACGTCAGCTTCCTTCGAAGAAATAGCTGCGAGCTCAGCATATTTGCTAAAGGCATCAATTAACACTAAGACAAACTTCTTGCCAGAGGAAGTAGAAACTAAGGGACCGAACAAATCGATATGCAAACGGTGATTGGGACAGGGTGCCAGTTGGATTGGTCAAGGAGACGCCGTAACCGGACAAGTGGGCTTACCGTCCTGACAAGGAACACAGTATTTGATGTGCTCCTCGACATCACGGCAAAGCAAAGGCCAATAAAAATTGGGCAATATGCGTGCGCCAGTTTTGAAAATTCACATATGTCCTCCCAGCTGAGAATTATGATCTGATTGGAGGATTCGGAATTGAAGGCTGACAGACGCAAAAATACGAGGCCGATTAGTTTCGTCCACATGACACAAGATGCCATCCTGAATGCAAAGAAAAGGCTTAAGACGCAGAAAGGATGGAGCTTGACTGTTACTTGTAAAGTCAGCAAGGATCCGGTGACAAAGAGCATCCTTCTTTTGTAGGTCAATAATTGAGCTCTGAGCCATCGAAATGGAGCAGATCGGATTACGGGACAGGAAATCAGGCGCCAAATTTTCTTTGCCGGGACGATAGATAGGTTAAATCATATTCGAGCATGTAATGTTTGGAGAAACGAGACAACGAAGACTTTCGTGATACAAGTAACATCGATCAAATATTCTATTTTTTCTCTTCAATTTTATCAGGGTGGTCAAAATTAAAAAAAATGCAAGTATAGGGTGCCACCAATAAGACAAAGAACCGAAAGCCCTCCTCCCCCCAAGTTGGCGTTGAATTGATACAGTAGAAGAAAAGAAAACGACGAATAAGAAAAATAATTCATTATAAGAACACTTGTCAGATGGACGCTTCTCGTTGAAAATAATCCGGAAACACTGCTTATAGTAGGAGTCGTCATGAAAGAACAGGAAAGATAAACGGGCAACAATTGAAGGAGTGGAGTTATCTTAAATGAAGTCAATGAGCGAATGATTCTAAGCAAAACGATCTATACCTAGGAACGAGACATTTCGACGGATTCGACCACTGCGACAGATTCGACCACTGCGACGGGGGGATGATAAAGCCAATTCTTCCGTGGTACCCGTGTGATCGAGCTTCCGAGGCGGATTGCATGAATTATCAATCCGCAAGAAGCGGCGATTCCGCCAATACTCACCACCTGGCATCCTGACGCGATACAAACGCCCATTTTCCAATTGCTTCACGATCTCACCACCCTTCATCCAGTTCTTTGATACGCAATCTTGAACTAAAACGCGTGTACCAACGGGAATGGGTTGCAGATTCTGGCCACGGTCATAATCCTTCGATCGCTCCAGAGTATGTTGTCTGGAGGCCATAAAATCTGGGGACAACACGGGCGTCAAAGGCTCACGGACATCTGGCCACTGACCTCACAGGTTTCGGCCAAAAAATCCCACGGCGGGACTAAATCCATCAAGCCAAGGAGTCGACCACCAAGCAAGTAAGGCGGATCGGAACTCCTTTTCGTTTTGCCCCACTTTCTTCAATCATGTCTTCATTGACTTCACGGCTGCCTACGCCAAACCGTTACTCTGTGAGTTATAGGGAGAGGAACGTTCATAACGAATGTTATTCTTGATGCAGAAATCCTCAAACTCTCCACGAAATTGCGGGCCACCGTCACTCTTTAAATAAAGTGGGAAGCCAACTTCGCAAAACCACCGGCATAGAACGTTACACACTGTGGCCGACGACAAATTGCGCAATCAGTCCACAAATGGAAACCCACTGAATCAATCCACCATCAAGATATAGTGAGTTCTCAAATAAATCAACTGACACCTTCTCCATTGGAAATGTGGCTAAATCTTGAACAATTGGCTCCTTGGGTAGTGAATGTAGATGTTTGAGACACGTTTCACAACCAGCAACCCTGTACCTCACATCGTTTTGCATGCCAGGCCACACAAATAACTGCCGTGCTAAGGTGGTCATTTTGTTCATCCCTGAGTGTGAAGCGTGCATCATATCAAGCAGACGAGAACGAGCTGGACGAGGAATTAAACGTCTTGTGTCATGAACTAATAATTGATCCTCTACCCAAAGTCGATCAATCAAGGGCTTAAAAGCCAACAAATCAGAAGGCAATGGATCCATGGACCCCGTTTCAACATATTTACGTAGGTTGACATATTCTGCGTCGATGTGATGAGTCGCCAGGTTCAAAGATGGGTCTTTTGTATCAATTGCAGCGCACACATCAATATCAAGGTCCCCATCGTGAGGAAAGAATGCAGCCCGACTCAAAGCATCCGCGATGCAATGTTGTTGCCCTGAGGACCACTCCACTAAGAAAGAGTACATCACCATATTTTCCCTTATACGCTTTAATCGGTCATTGGTGAGTGAATGGGATGAAACGGATAACGACTCCAAATTGACCAGTGATGAAACGATTCGAGCTGGAGTATCCAAAGACTTAATGAATATATTTGAAATAGACCTTACTGTATAATAGGAGGCTTATTGAAACGGAGTTGATGGCAAGGCAGGTTATGAATATCAACTGAACTCTTTACTTGTTCGGAGCTCTCCTTGAAATCTCTTTCTCCGTATTCTTTGAAGGGTGGGGGGAAATTCCTAACATAGGTTACATGAACTTGGGTTAGTAGGGGCGCAACTTGATTAAAGGGGTACATTTCCTATACGTCGATTCTGTTGCGTTTGTATGTTCGGGAACCCTGATTGTAGTTGTCTGATTCTTGGCTTGCACACGGCACTCTTTACAGGCCTATGAATTTGGGCCTGGTAATTTATAGATCTCCGTCTTGGGACTCACTAGCGCCTTTGTTCGTCGCCATCATTGCTCTGTCTGTTGCTATGGTCATTCAATGATAACTGCATCAAAGGGTATTTCACTACATGAATAAAGCGGCATTTCAAAGATCCCCACCAAAGGGCGATGGTCCGTGACAACCTTGAATCCACGAAGTCCTCTCAGGTAAAAATAACACTTTTGAACCGCCCACCATATGCCAGAGCATTCAAGTTCGATTGTAGCGTAATTTTTATGGGCTGGTGACAAAGACCTTGATCTGCATTGCACCAATGTTGGATGACCTCCCAAGTCACGCTGGATCAGGGCGTATCCAAGTCCATAAAGCCGCGATGCATCAGTTAATAGCTCAG
>NC_081442.1:13049909-13050793 GCF_007210705.1 Tigriopus californicus
GGGTGGAAAAGGTCCACTGTGACTTGACCGTGTAGGGCTTGGGTCCAAGTATCTAGAACAGAGTAGATGTTATGAGTGGCTTGTGTGACAGCGTATTGGGCTAAAGAGATCAGAGCTTCTTTCCGGAGAACGCTCCTCAGCTCCTGCTGCTGTTCGTAGACTTGTTGATGGAACCATATGTCGTGTTTGACTAGTTGGGTGAGGGTGGCGTTCAGGTGGGCGAGTTTTTGACTGTTGGAATTCATTTGCCTAACTGCAGCGTCCACGTAGTGCAGGGTGTTGTAGCGTTGTCTTTCCAACTCGTCAATTCGCTTGGACAATTGGTGGTTGCTGAACAGGGCTCCTAAGGCGCCTCCAAGCGCAGTGAGACAGGCGGCTATTAACACAGTGGATCGCTTGGGGCAACTAGGGGTGCAAGTTAGTAGGCGCATCTCATCAATTTGACGTAGACACTCTAGCGTGTCGAATTCCATGACTTGTAGCTGTTTGGCGGCTATCTGGTCGTCAGGGCTCTTGGTGTCTCTGAAATATTGGATAGTATCCCGGATGTGTGCAAGTTGTTCTTCAATCGGGTATAGGTCGATTCGGACTATGATCAGAAAGGCTGCAGTGTCTGTAGCCACTTCGCCGATGGATTTAACCGGGCGGGTTCTGCGCTAATCTCGGGTGAGGCTTGGTGCGTTAGGATAGGGTGGAGGATAAGGTAGAAGAGGGTCCAACAGACAATCATTACTCTTGGTCTGTAAGACGAGGAGAGATCAGTATTAGTTTGATAGTCTCGGATAGGATAGGTGAAGGCCTGAGGGGACTGGGAGAGGGGTTTGGCTCATAGTGGGTCTCAAAGGTTAGTTTTTTGATTTTCATGGTTCATGGATCCATCCGGG
>NC_081442.1:13052326-13064566 GCF_007210705.1 Tigriopus californicus
GTCGATTGAATTCTCTGTTTGTGAAAAGTTCTTCTGCATCCATTTCTTGGTCGGGATGAGTTTCTTCTGATGACTTCTTATTTTCAACGTCTTTGAGTTGGCTCTCCTTTGGCTGTTCCATTTCGGCTTGTTCTTTGCTGGCTGGGGCGTGGGGTGGCAACTGGCCCGGTGAGGGATAGTGCATGGGTTCGAAGACTGTTTTGGTTACGGTCTTGGTTTTCGGAACTCTAGTTGCCTTGGCGATAGTCCAAGCGTACGGCGTTTGGAGCTTACTGAGGTCCCAAGGATGGGCTTTTGTTAGTCGATCCTTACTCACTATTTCCGTGATGGTGATGGACTTCGAGTTCTTTCCAGTGATAGCTTTGCAAAGCTTCACTTGCCGGTCGTTCAACAATTCTTGGACTTGGTACGGCCCATCTTCGTAGACGGCTGTTTTGCGGGATATACCAGGTTCTGATGGGTCGTTAGCTCGATACTTGAAAACCCAATTGCCTTCTTGTAGGGGCATGAGCTTGACTTTATTATTATAACTTTGCGATTGTTTTCGTGGTTTTCTAGTTGGCAGGTGCGGACTTTGTTGATGACTTTGGCGAGACGAAGAATGCTGGCCGTTACTTCGCCGGGTGGAGCTTCCACAATGGCATCTACCAACACCTGAGCGGGGATGACCGGTTCTTGTACAAACATTAGTTCGTGTGGAGAGACGGGCAAGTTGCTAAGTGGCGTTTGTCTGAGTGCGGCTAGGGCAGCCGGTACGAATCAAAACCATTG
Organism: Tigriopus californicus; assembly: GCF_007210705.1. Classification (NCBI taxonomy): domain Eukaryota; kingdom Metazoa; phylum Arthropoda; class Copepoda; order Harpacticoida; family Harpacticidae; genus Tigriopus; species Tigriopus californicus. The sequence continues at coordinate 13,053,098 of NC_081442.1, forward strand.
ACCGGGCAAGGCTCGTTCTTGCTGCATGAGGGCGCGGATAGTGCCTTCTAAAGACCGGTGCATTCGTTCCACGGGGTTGGTGTGTGGTTCGTAAGCCATACTTTGGCTTTCGATTACACCCAATTTTCGGCATGTGGCCTTGAACAGAGCTGGACGAATTGTCGTCCGCGGTCTGTGATGATCTTCATTCCAACACCATAGCGAGGAAAGAATTCACTGACGAGCAATTTGAGGATTGCTTCGGTGGACATGGCATTGATAGGCCAGGCTTCGGGGTACTTCGTGAAAGCATCTTGGATCGTCAATAGGTACCGTTTGCCTAGTGGTCCTTGGGATCCGGGCCATGGACCAACGATATCTGCATAGAAATGAGTAAATCTGGTGTCAATAGCAGTACTGGTCTGTCCTAAAGGCACATGTTTTTCTTGTGTTCTCCTCTTGGCTTGTTGGCACGGTGAACATCCCTCGATCATCTGGGTGATATCTTTGGCCATTCCAGGCTAATAGAAATGACGTCGGGCTTGGTTGTAGGTGCGGACTCGTCCTTGATGTCCGGCTAACGGATGATGATGTAAACATCTGAGAAGATCGGGGATCAAGGCGTCTGGCACGCAGACTCTTTCTTGGTCATCTGTAGTTAGACAAAGTTTTCCTGCTTAATTGATAATTTATCTAACTGGGACCGATATTATCGAAGTTTAGGATCGCCTAAATCTGATACATGTGGGGCCGATCGAGGTTCGTCTACCCATAGTCTGACCTGTTTGAGCATTGCATCCTCCTTTTGCTTTGTAGGTAGGTGATACTTAGCTATTTGTGCTGCAGGTTCGCCGTTGGGGCGTTCCTCCTCGGTCCATTCCCGTCCCTCGTCTTCAGCTTGGAGGGCAAGTTGTTGATGGACTTGATCATTGGGCGTTCGGTCTTCACATAAACATGGGAAGTTGGGTGAGCTTTTGGCCTCTAGGTCATCAGGGTGACTGGGTACGGTCGGTTCTTCGCTCTCCGACGGGGAGGGTGACGAATCATCTTCTACTTCTTCTTCGAGGGTGGCTATCTGCCGGGCTTGGCTGCGGGTGATAGCGTTAACTTGGGCCTTACGAAAGGCGCCAGTAATGAGAGGTTTGACTCCAAACTTTTGGTACATTTGGCGATCTTTTTGGGTGATTTCGATCTCAAGTGCTGGGTTTTCCTCGGATGTGGGTCGACGAGAAAGGGCGTCAGCATTTCCATGGGCGGTTCCTGGTCGGTATTCAATTTCGAAATCATAATCTTGGAGTTCCTCTCTCCATCTGAGGAGCTGCCCTCTTAACGACATTGACGTCATTAACCATTTTAATGCCATATTATCTGTGCGTATCAGGAACTTTCTTCCCAACAGAAAGTATCTGAAATGTTTGACGGCTTGTAGAATAGCTAATAATTCTTTTTGTGTGACGCTGTAACTCTTTTCAGCGTGTGAGAGAGACTTAGATGTATAAGCAACTGGTCTGACAGTACCGTCATCTTGTTTCTGAGAGAGTACCGCGCCTGTAGCGAATCCCGAAGCATCGGTGTCTACAATGAACGGTTTGGAGCTGTGGAAGTCTGGATGGGCGAGGACTGGTTTCTCGCATAACTTCTGTTTCAGGGCTTCGAAAGCTCGTTGCTGAGTTTCGGTCCACACGAATTCAGTGCCTTTGCATAGCAGCTTTTTCATTGGTTCTGCAATATGACTGAATTTCGGAATGAACTTACGATAATAAGAACATTTTCCTAAGAACGTCCGTAATTCGTTGAGATTCTTAGGGATTGGCCACTCGCGGACGGCTTCTGTTAGGCACTCGGCCGGGGTGAGACCACCAGGCTTGACCAGGTGTCCGAGCCATACGGCTTCCTCAGTGAATAGCTCCGTCTTGGATGGACCCACTCTTAGGTTGGCTCTCTCTACTGCGTGGAGGAATTCTGCAAATCTGANAGCTCCGTCTTGGATGGACCCACTCTTAGGTTGGCTCTCTCTACTGCGTGGAGGAATTCTGCAAATCTGAATAGAGCTTGTAGAAATGTCTGGGCCGGAATTAGATGATCGTCGAAGTACGAGAGACATTTTTTTTGCTCTACTAATTCTCCTACGACAATCTTCATTAATCTGGCTTACGTGTTGCCTGAATTCATAGCTCCGAATGGCATTCTATTGAACTCAAATAATCCTTCAGGTGTGGCCATGGCTAACTTCTCTTTGTCTTCTTGTCTGACAGGTATGGCCAAATACGCTCCTGCTAGGTCGACACTTATAAACATGTTGGCTTTAGATAATTGCTCGTTAGACAATTGTTCGAGATTGTGAGCTACTGGGAAACAGTCTCATTTAGTGACTTTGTTGAGTGATCGGTAGTCAACGGCGTACCTCCACGATCCGTCTTTTTTCTTAAGTGGGACCAGTGCGGAGGACCATGCTGACATGCTAGGCGATATGATGCCATTGTTGAGCCATTCATCCAAAGTTTTTCGAATATCGGCTCTCATCAGTGGGTTTAGGGGTCGGACTAAATCCTTGACTGGCTTGGCTTCTCCGGTGTCAACCTGGAACTCAATGAGATCGGTTTTACCAACATCGTATTTGGATTGAGAAAGCACATGATAGAACCAATAGAGCAGATCCTCTGTCATCCTCTCTTGTGTCGCTGTGAGCCTGGGGTGCTGGCGGATCTGGTCTTTGAATAACTTGTGAATGCTCTCTCTCTTTTGGGGCTGATTCTTGTCAGCTTCAGGTGGCGCTCCAATGAAGTCCCATAACATCTGGCGGATGGTGGTTTCGTCTTTCTCGGTATCTAAGTGTTCATATTTGGGCTCGGGACCTTTCATGGGAGAACAAAGTTTTGATTGTTCATTAGAGTGGATAGTAAATACTGTACCGAGTCGGGTGCCAGCTTTAACTGTGACTGGCCGTTCAGTAGTATTCAATACGGGTATCTCTGTGGTTTCTTTCTTAGTAGATCCTATGGTTACGAAGGCATTGGCTTGTTTTCGGTCGAGCTTGGTTCGAGCATGTGGAATGAAGATTCCATTGGTATTGATTGCTTCTTGGGCTCTCCGAGCGGTTAGTTCAGCGTTTTTGACGTTTCTATTCGTGGGTTTGGTCTGGACCGTTTTCATTGCATAAGGGGGACTGGGCGTCTGGGTATGTAATGATACCGTGTCCGAAGCTGGCTGCATCCTTGATGCTCCTGCGGACCTCGTCGTCCGTCAAGCCTGTGAGAAACTGATTAAAAAGCTTAACTGATAGGTACCCTGTCGGATCGGCTCGTGCTCCTGTATAAGGTTCTGGTATCTGTAGATTACATCTCCAAGATTCGTCTTCTTCCAAGTAGGCATCTTCCCATAGTTGATGGAGTTGAGTGTGGAAGGTGCTGATGTCCTCACGGGGTCTCTAATGTCTCCTTTGATACTCTGCGCGGGCTATCTGTTGGTGGGTGGGAGAGACAAATTGCTTACGAACTCGGTTCCAAAAGTCGTCGATGGTTCTAAAGACTGATGGATCACGGATTGCAGGTCGAAGCAAGTCTAGTGCTTCCTCTCTCACACTGGCAATCACGGCTTTGATCGTTTGATGATCGGTCCATCCATTGGCTGAGGCAACGGCTTTGGCTGTGGTTTCAAAGCGATAATAGTCTCTGTCTGTAGATTTGTTCAGAATGGGTAGGCTAATTCGCAATTGGTCGTTAGATTGGGCATGGCCTCTGGCCTGACTAAGTTGGACATTCTAAAATTCGTGTTTCAGATTACGGTTCTGTTGTCTGAGTGCGTTAATTTCGCCTTCAATTTCTTGTATTTTCTGAATAACTACGTCCTGCTAGTCTACGTGTGCCATGTTGAAGTGAACCTGTACTTGGGGTCGGGGGTCTGGGGCTAGGATTGATGAACTGTTTCGTGGACGATACACAATTCGGGAATGTGTGCACTACTTGGGCATGGCGATGTCCTTTCGATGGGGTCAATTCTTTGATTTCCACAAATTCGGGGTCTTGGAAATGGCTGAGTCGGTATCCTACCGACTGCGCCAATTTTGTGATGAAACGGATAACGACTCAGAATTGACCGGTGATGAAATGATTGAAGCTGGAGTGTTCAAAGACTTAGTGAATATATTCGAGATGGACCTTACTGTACAATGGAGGCTTAATGATGAGCCGGAGTTGATGGCAAGGCAGGTTATGAATATCAACTGAACTCTTTACTTGTTCGGAGCTTTCCTTGAAATCTCTTTCTCCGTATTCTTTGAAGGGTGGGGGGGAAATTCCTAACATAGGTTACATGAACTTGGGTTAGTAGGGGCGCCACTTGATTAAAGGGGTACATTTCATATACGTCGATTCTGTTGCGTTTGTATGTTCGGGAACCCTGATTGTAGATGTCTGATTCTTGGCTTGCACACGGCACGCTTTTCAGGCCTATGAATTTGGGCCTGGTAATTTATAGATCTCCGTCTTGGGACTCACTAGCGCCTTTGTTCGTCGCCATCATTGCTCTGTCTGTTGCTATGGTCATTCAATGATAACTGCATCAAAGGGTATTTCACTACATGAATAAAGCGGCATTTCAAAGATCCCCACCAAAGGGCGATGGTCCGTGACAACCTTGAATCCACGAAGTCCTCTCAGGTAAAAATAACACTTTTGAACCGCCCACCATATGCCAGAGCATTCAAGTTCGATTGTAGCGTAATTTTTATGGGCTGGTGACAAAGACCTTGATCTGCATTGCACCAATGTTGGATAACCTCCCAAGTCACGCTGGATCAGGGCGTATCCAAGTCCATAAAGCCGCGATGCATCAGTTAATAGCTCAGATTTCAGACCGGGATTGAATGGCTCAACGACGGCCGGTGAGCAGAGTAACTCTCAACCAAACGAAATTCATGGTCATGGCCACCAAGCCAAGTGAAGGCGTTCTTCTTTTGGAATAGCTCTCGCATCTTCACAGTAGAGTGTGCTAAATCGGACAGGAAATGTCCCAGTTGATTAGCCAGGCCCATGAAAGATCGAAGCTCTGTTATGTTGGTTGGAGTTGGAAATTGTGCTATAGCTGACACTTTAAGTGGATCAGGCTAAACCCCTTCTGGGCTGACAACAAAGCCGGCAAACTTCATTGTTTGGCCCACGGCTAGTTTTGACAATGATAAACGAATGCCAGCAGCGCTGCAAAGCTCCAAAACCTCCCTCAGCCGAACGAATAATAGATCTCTAGAAGGTGCTTGGATCATCATATCATCCACGATTTTAAGAACATAGTCCAGACCTTGGACTGCCTCGTCAGAGCGGCGATTGAATTCATCTGAGCTGGCATTCAAACCCATTGGAGCAACGATGTATCAATATTTTCCTCGAGGCAGTAAAAATGCCGTCGACAGAGAAATCTCATAATCCAACGGCACCTGGAAATAACAGTGAAATGCATCCACTTTCGAGAACCCCCTTGAATCCGGGCGAACTTGTCTGATGAGATCAGGGGGCAAACAAAACGGATGTATTGGCCGCTTGGTGATCTTGTTTAACATGCGGTAATCCGTGACAAGTCTCGCCTTCTTCCCTCCTGATTTGTCAACAAAGTGGGCGGGCAATGTCCATTCGGTTGGTTCGTCACACGGAATGATGACGCCAGCAATAATAAGCTCTTTCGTTAACTTATTTGTGATGTCCTTCATATGAATTGGCACCTGACGAGCCGTTGTGACCTGGCATGGTTTGACTGCTATGGAAGCATCAACGTGAATCTTCATTTTTGGACCCCTTATGGTACCTGAAGCCTCACCAAGTGAGTCAACCAATTTATTGCCAAAGTCGCGCTTAACGTTTTCGACTGTGTCTGTCTTGACGTCATCACTTACGCCATTAATGCGAGGAAAATCTGTTGGAAGAATGTCCATCGCAACCAAATCTTCGAATCCAACTAGCATTGGACCCTTCAAATCTGGGGAAACTATTGCCGATACGACCGCAGGTATTCCCCCTGGGGTCGACAAAATAAGATTCACACACCCTGCGTTGGCGATTTCTGTCCCATTTGCTGCCGTTAGTCGCGTTCTTGACGGCGTCGGCGTGACGCCCTCAGGTATCAATGAGTTTGGGAAGACTGTCCTTGTTGCTCCCGTGTCTAAAATGGCCACCACTGATGTTGACCCACCAGAAGGAATCTCGCACTCAAGAGTGGCCTTTGGAGTCTTAGGGATCCAATGATCGGCCCTGATTGACGTATTAATTCGCGAATTTCTTAACTCTGGTGATTTGTCCATGGGCATATTCTCTATGGCTCTAACGTTTCCTCCAATACTTCTGTGAGGACTTCTGCCTCTATCATGAGTCCTGGGTCTGTTGAGGGTCCTATTCTGCTATTGGACCGTAGCCTTCCATCTCTGCCCCTGGACCAAATTCTGTCTTGACTCCTTCGACAAGAGCAATCCCTTGCCAGATGACCTGGTTGTTGGCATTCATAACAAACCATTGTATTTGGCGGACATCGATCGCGAGTATGTCCTTGACGTCCACATTCATTGCATGGGACATTAACCACCCTTTCCAATGTTGGGTCAACGATTTCTAGTAATTTGAGAAACAGTTCCGTCTCATGTTTACAGGCCAGAATCAGTTTGAACATGTAGTGCTCGTCCATTGTCATTTTGTCGAGCTCTGCTTTGTCCCCAATTGCCCTCATCTGAATGTAATAATCCACCAACTTTTGAGATTTCTCCTTCTTCATCTGCTTCCAGGTCAATCGTCTCCTAAACAATGGATGAATTTCCAAAAATCAATCCTCCAGGACCTCGAAGCAAGCATTGATTGTCAGGATTCCAACCAACCTTATCTTCATAGTTATTACCAATTCCCCTTCCATGTGGCTGATGAAAAATGACTTCTGCTCTTCAACATCCAAATTTTCCGTATGGGTTGCATTGTAGTACGATCTGAACTTATCCAACCAAGTTCTCATCTCAGATGGAGTAGAGGAAATTGTCAAGATAGGAGGGCGCAGATCGCTAGCAAATCGAAACTGGGTGGGAAGGAGTCCTCCTCCCGCTTGTTGTTCAGCATCTCGCGACCTCTCCTGTGCCAACATCGTTGCCTGTTTCATGGCTGATGCCCCAATTCGCGCCACCTCCCCAAACTGGGTGGTCAAATCCATCAATATCTTGTCTCCCTCTACTTTCTCCTTGATATCGAGGTCCACTAATTCGTTGAACAGTTCACCAATAATAGCTATCCGATTTCTCAGTGTTCTTGTTGCTTCACGGATCATCTCGTTGTCAACATCGTCCCCCACAGTAAGCACCTCCATTATATTCCTCTCCCTTTTGAAATGTCCTCAATGCGCCCTGATGGACGCTTTGATTGTAGACGTCATGACGGTTTTTATATCGCCAGTCTTTCAATGGAAAATGTGAAGTCCCACTTCCATGGCAATCGGGGTGGCCGGGTTTTGGGGCGTGGTGTCTTCCAACAATAGCGTGGCTGAAACTGGCTGCGCCATGTAATGTTTGGAGAAACAAGACAATGGCGACTTTTGTGATGCGAGTAACACCGATCGAATGTTCTATTTCTTCTCTTCAATTTTATCAGGGTGGTCAAAATTAATATGCAAGTATAGGGTGCCAGCAATAAGACAAAGAACCAAACACTATTGCAGAAGATTAAGAGTACGTTTATGTACCTGAGACAGGTTTTTAAGTGGACAATGATCTATATGCATGGTGAATTTTAGACCCTTTAAATAGACGCCAAAATGTTCAATGCCGTAAGCAGCTGCCTGTAATTCCAAAAGGAAAGCCGTATAATTACGTTCATGAGATGAAAGTCCACGTGATGCATAGCCAAGGGGAGGAGGTACATCGTCATGAAATTGAATAAGACATGCACCCAATCCACCGGGTATTTCGTCATTTCCAATTGATGCATCAACCATTAGGTGGTACTAGAGATCAGGATTAGGGTAGGCTAAAACAGCAGGAGAAATCAGAGCAGATTGTAGAGCTAAAAATGCTTTCATAGCCTCAGAGGGGAGTTCACCTGAGCTGTAGGAAGAAGTCTTCTTAAGCAAATTATTGAGAGGAGCCGAAAGATTAGAAAAATGAAGGATGGATTGTCGAAAGTAGTTTCAAAGGCCGATGAACTCACGAACTTGTCGAATCGAAGTCGGCGGTTTGAACTCACAAATAGCCTTGGACTTATCAACCCCGGGCAGAATGCCATCAAGTAAGAAGATATCCAAAATTGCGTGGCAGGAGCTGAACGTGAAACCAAAGAGGCTATGGCGCACGCGTAGAAGGAAGAAATAATGGACATGATGGGACTCAGGGGACTTGCTCACCCAGTGTTCAGTTTCCTGAGTAATACTGAGAGTAGATGGACTTTTGGGATGGAGGCAAAGGTGGGAAGAAGCCTGGAGTAGGTCCTGAAGGAAGTTGGACGGTGGAAGTGGAGGCAGTTGGCTTGGCAAAGAAGTACTGTCCCTTCGTTTTCTCTTCTTTACAGAGCTTCCCATAATCTTCTCGCGTCATGAATGGATCGCAAACGATAGGGCGTCACTTTTGGTCTGCCCTGTCTTTTTTCCTGATGTCACAGTCTGTCGCATAATGACCAGGCACCAAGCAGTAGTAGCAGTTTCCGGCAGACTTATCTTTGGATTTATCCTTGCGTGATTGAGAACTGGAGTTTGCGGCCGCCACAGACGCAGACGCGCTAGAACCAGCTTTCAGCTGTTCCACGACCTTAGTAAGAGCCGAAATCTGTGATTTGAGTGATGTAGTTGAGGGTGAAGCTGAGGCTGCGGCGATGCTGTGTGATCCTTCCCACTTTTGCAATTCAGAGGTTTCAACCCTCTGGAAGATGCGAATAATTTCCACCATTGTAGTGGCGCCTGAGAGGGTGACCTCCTCCATGAGGCGGTCCCGCAGGCCGAGAAGAAAGAAGTTTTCCATTAAGAACTTGACTGCCCAGTCTGCCCCGTCTTTCAGACCTTGCATTTAATCCTGATTGGAGGCCAAGGCGTCACGAGGGGCCGAGTAGTCTTCTATATTTCTCACAAAATTGCGCATGGCCAACCTGATCAGATTCCGATACTGGGAGGCGGGTTCTTTGGGGCCTTGCTTAAAGGAGCGGAGAATTCTGACACATACGTTCACTGGCCGCAATGGGGGGCAAGAATTCTTTGATGATTGCGTTTTTGAAGGCCTCCCATGACAGTAGGTTTGCGGCCCCACATTGGAAAAAGTCGTCCATTCCATTCAAGCCGCACGAAAATGACAAGAAAGCGAGCTAAGTCTCAAAACACAAAAAATGCGAGCTTTCCTCGACTGCTGCCACCAAATAGTGTGTACGCAGGACAAAGGTCGGTTTCATACTGAATATATTATCGGACACCCCACACCAACATTGCATTATCGCAATCAAAAATAATGAAGACGCTTCGGTTGGCTTCGACTTCTTGTCCCACGTCTTTGGGAGAAGGTCTTCTTCCTGGGTTGAATGATGAGTATCATCTTGAGCCTTAGTGAAATCTGGACCATTCTGGAAGGCACCTAAGAAATTTCCTATTTCTCCAAGATTTGCTTCCGTTCGGGAAAAGAAGCAAATACCGGCGCTTGAATGATTTTAGGATCTTGGCCTTTTTCTCCCAGCGACGGGTTTGGGGATCCTGAACGACAACAGTCTGTCCGACAAATAAGGGATCTAAGGGGCGGGCAGAACGATCTTAGAGTTGTTTTCTGGATTTATCCACCGCTTGACGTTTCAACCTGGCCTCCTTTGCGCCATCAGTCATTGGACTCTGCAAAACAGACTCAAGTTGGGAATCCGTGAACGCAAAGGACGGCCAAAGACCCGTTGAGCTGGCGATAACCCATCACTTAATGGGGTATTGCGAAATTCCAAAAGAGCTTCGGCAAAATGTTCAGAATGAATACCTCCCCCCGTCTTGGCCAACATGTACTTTATGGACTTGACCATGGACTCGGCGTGGCCGTTACTCTGAGGATAGTATGGGGACGATGATTTCCAGGTTACTCCCCATCTCACCAAAAACTGAGTGAACATGTTGGAAGCGAATTGAGGTCCATTGTCCGTACAAAGCACATTCGGAACTCCAAACATGGAGAAGATCCAGGAAAAATCCCTCATCAAAGTCGACAATGCTGGCGAGGGTGCCGTACTTAAAACTAACGGATAACCAGAAAGTCTGTCGCTGTACACGAGATATTCATGCCGACCCATAAGAGAACAGATCCGCACTTACGACTTGAAACGGACGAGTTGGAAGGGGATCCTGCACGAGTGGTTGGGTTGGTGAGAGGGGCGGAAAAACATACATTGGGGACATGCCGCAACCGTGTTGGCGATGTCAGACGAGAATCCGGGCCAGTAAACTATCTGTCTGGCTCGTCGCTTCGTTTTTTCCACACCTTGGTGGCTGGCATGAAGATTTTTAAGGATTCCGTTCACTCCGGATGGTGGAATAACGATTTGCTTTCCACGAATCACAAGTTTCATCTTCAACGGAGAGTTCTGAGGAAATCTTAAATAGAGAGACATATCCGGATTTCGTAGCCTGAACAGAATGATTCAAGATAGCCAACTTCAGCTCACCATTAAGCCTCATCCGTAACTGCAAATTTGATGACGTCGTCCAAAATCAAATCCGGATGTTCCAAACGCAACGAGGCTATCACCAGATTTGAAGATTCATTGGGATCCTCCTGATCAACAGGATCGAGTTCAGGGTCGGAAACAGGGGCACGGGAAAGAGCATCCGGGATGGAATGCTGAATGCCCCGTTTCCAGTTAACTTCAAAGTGGTATCCATGAGACGTGTTCTGTAGTTTAATACTCTCGAATTTTCGACTTCTGCCAATGATTGGCGATTGAAAATTGGTACCAATGGTTTATGGTCGGTAACCACTCGAAAATTAATTCCGGTAAGATAAAGAAGGCATTTTCGTATGGCCCAATAAATGGCCAGCGCCTCCAATTCCACCATTGCATATCGGCTTTCACAATCTTTTAGGTACCGCGGACCCACACTGAATAAGTTTGGGTTCCTCACCTTTGAATGTTTTTGTGGTGGACACCTTTGAATTGAATGAGGGCAAATCCGAGGCCAAATGCATCAGTCAGAAGAACACTCTCCCCAAGGACGGATCAAACATGGTTAAAACAGGTGGCGAGATCAAAGCGCATTTAACGTGCTGAAACATTTCAGTATGTTCGGGAGCCACGAGAAATGATTCTTAGCTTTCAAGAGATCACGGAATGGCGAGGTGAGAGAAGCAAGATTTGGCAAAAAAAATTTCCCAATTGATTTACCAAACCCAGAAATGACCGAAGGTCCGGTGAGAGTGGCGGAACAGCGAAATCTTGTATAGCGGCACCTTGGAATGATCCACTTCAATGCTTCCCTCGGAGATGTGATATCCAACAAAAACTTATGGAAGTGGCTGCCCAAAAT